>NC_035108.1:175262675-175566842 GCF_002204515.2 Aedes aegypti | reverse complement strand
AATCTAACCTAGACACCTTAAGCATGGCTTTACTTTGTTGCCGCGGATTCAAACCATACGGTTCAGGAAGGAATTTTTACATTATTTGCATAATATTAAACATGTTGAACTTTTGTCTTTCTGGGTTGGTGCAGAGTCTTCGATAGGCCGCCTAGCTAGGGTTGCGCTACCTATATCGTGCTAAAGGTCTGTCAGCTAATACCAAGCAAGTTTTCGTGAGGGCCGTTCGACATCGGGCCAGGTATTTACCTTACGAATGATCTTATATGAATTCCGGGAACATAAATTGCAAACTCACCATTTGTTTATCCAACTTTTCACGCTACCTTTCTATAAACTTTGGTACCCGTTTCTGACATTTTTTGCCTACATTATAACTTTTATAGTTGGATCTAAATAAGCTTTCTTTAAGTTGAAATTTTTCTTGTTGACAAAGCAATGTCAAAAATTTGCAGTTTTAGGAAAATGATATCTACCTATAAACTTTAAATTTTCTATTTTATACTAATACTTTGATCTACCACCTTCTTGTTGCAGACAATTTGCATGGATTACAAAATTTTGGTTGCCCGCCTTTTCTGGTTGTAATCGAAAATTTAGAACAGCCGAGCCCACAAACGTACTAAACTATGGAATGTTATTGTCGATCTCGATTCTTTAAATTTTGTTCCAATTTCCATTGGGTTTGTGTAGCGTTTTGTCCCATTTATAGATTTTTGGTCCTACGGTGCCTAAAAAGATAGAATAAGGATTATTTGCTGATATGTTTTTAATAAGTTGGTAGCTGGTAGAAATGGTGGCCGATAATACAGCGCAACAAAAATGACATTTTTGCGTGTCTTGAGGATCAAATTATGTGTCTCTAGTAGATTTGGGGTTGCTGAATCTGATGCCGTTCTCAGAAATTTCCCAGGACGTCAAAATTTTTAGCTACAGGTCGCCAAAGTTGTATGAATCAATGGTTTCATGATGTTTACCTAAAGTTTGTAGTATATGTTATCCATTTTTTGTGATCTTATCCTCCAAGCATGCAAAAGAGGACTTGAACTTTCGTTTTAGATATATTTTGGTTGAAATTTCACGTTTAAATTTAGATTAAACCGATCTTTTTGAACATGCTTGCAGTCTTCATACAAAATTCTTCGTTTCTCTTATATTGCAAAATACAATGCTTTTCTGAACCATCAAAAAATAACTTTTCCGTATCAAAAATGTTATAAACTTTGATGATAAGTATTGTTATACACATAAAGTTTGAACTCTGTGGCAAACTAAGTAAATAAATTGCCATACAAGCTGGCAAACTTGCATGCAAGTTGGCTGAAATAGTAAATTTTTGCATTTTCAACAATCAATATCTCAAAAACTAGACGTGCTATGATATTTCTGTAAACAGCGATGGATTCAGCAATCCTTGATTAAGTAAATAGAGGTATTTTGATGCTGGAGACAAAAACGTGTTCCGCAGTGTAATAAATGCAGTGAAAACTTTTGACATTTCAATAAACAATTTTGAATCAATGCCTACTAAGGTCAAACCATAAAATCTGTAGGTAAGAATTGTCAAAATTGAATCACCCTCTTTAGTTTTATAGCTAGCGTAAAAAAGCTGGATGGATTTCAAGGCGGCGTACTATTCAGTGAAAAGAAAAAGACAACGAGGATAGGCCTGACGTCTCAGGGCCTGACCATTAATTCTACCACAACGACATACTTGGTTGCATGTAGAGATAGAGGTAGACCTAGTGGTGTTGGTGCTGAGCTAGTGTTTGAAGCTGATGATGAATTTGTTTACCTTGGAATACTTAAAGAAATAATTTCCTCGCAGTGAACCTTCAAAATACTGGCTATAATTTTGATTAACAAATCAGTGTAAAAATATTTACATTTTAATGATTAATAGGGTCTTAACATTTTTGATAAAAACTTGTTTTTATTAAATAACACGCGCTCCGTGCGTTCCTGTTACCACTTTGGCAAATTTTCCCGCACAAATAACGACTATCGTTTTGACTCATATTCCAAACAATTAAGACCAACAGTGATTTCAAATGCATCTGATAGGCATAAATTTGATTATATTTATAAAAATTTTAGTTTCTCCTCAATGCCTAACTGTTAGCTGTTGGATGTACTGATAAAATTGTTTGTTTGAACTTGCTTAGTATTGTTTTTACGTAAAAGTATGGAACAACATTTTGATTCAAATGCCGACACTGTGTTCACTCTGTCTCATATTCCGAAAACCTTGATTCAAATTCCGAACAGGACGAATAAATCGTATTAAAATTAATAATTTCGCAAATAAATTTATCTGAGATAGTTTTACTTAGTGATCCTATATAAGAGAGATACGCGGAAGCTGACATTTCTGCCAAAGTGTGAGCCAATCGAGCGGCGAGAGCTGTCAAAGCGTGAGCCAAATGATCATGCGTTATGTTTGTTTTGAACTTTTCTTGATGAATGCAATCCACTGGAAATTATTTCGGTGAAAATTGTTCTGAATAGGGCAAAACATATGAAATATTTTCCTTTTTTGATTTTTTTTTTCAATGCGATATTTAGTCGTTGATTTTTTTCTGCTGTTTGTTAGTTCAGAAGTGTAACTCAAAGATCTATAACTAATTAAAATACACTTGCTAGCAATGAGGAAGTCATGTCCGTGTTACAATATTATTCTCGACGCCGAGCAAACTCAGCTTATCTCTCATATAAAGCAGACTCCGCTTATCTCTCATATAAAGGATCACTAGTTTTACTGGCCTCGAATGAATTGCAATTGACTGCCAATTCCTTGTAATTTGATGACATATTCCAGCGAAACATTTCAACCAAATCGCCATACAAAAATCGAGTGTTCGGAATATGAGTCTCTTTGGAATTTGAGACAAACCGGTATATCACATCAAAACGTTTATTATAAAAATGGGTCTAAATTTTAACCTTGACACTTTTGAAACCTGACGTTCACTTAGTCGACAAAAATGCCATAGGGGCTAATTTTTTAACACTGGGGTTGTTCCTATCCGACATTTCTGGAGCGAGACGGAAAACAAAATACACCCAAAATAAAAATTTGAGTATAAACCAAGGGGTGTGACAAAATCAAAAAAAAAAAAATCAGAAAAAATGTGTTTTTGCCGTAAACCAACGAAAAACATCTGAATATTGAGTAAACATGTGTTTCTGGCCTAAGCTGAAGCGTTCGGTATTAAAATTGGGGCAGGACTTAAGGACTCTATTGATTGTCTTAAACTTAAACAAATTCTTGTTACATATTTTTGCGAGATAATTCTTCCATGAGCTTAAGCTTGATTGGCCGCCCGTGGTTGCTACTCCAGTATCGCTAGATCAGCTGCATTTACACAAGGAATCAACCAGATGACTGCTTGAGATTAACAGACACCCTCAGAGCGTAAGTGTTGGTGATCTTCTATTTTTAGGCTATAATGGCGCCTGCCACGTCAGAATGCAGACTCATGAGGGGAAGGGGGAGGAATTGTTGATGCACTAAACTGGTTCCCACAGTAGACCATATATACCACTGCGTCTACGCCAGTTGATGTGGGAAGGGTGTAGTGCTGGTATATTTTTATGGCAAAGAGACTTGCTGTTTGGTTAGTATACTGGCTATGTATCAGGCGTAAGAAAGGCGTGCTATAATGATAAAAGAAAGGAAGCAAAGGGAAACGGTTTTTTTTGTCCGTCTCGGGTTCCAGTAAATGCTATGAACACAAAGTACGAGGAAAAGGACGGGCCTGGGATTGAACCCATGACCTTTTGCTTATGAAGCAGAAGCGGTAGCCATTGGACCACCAACCCCGTGTTTTCACGAGATAGTCACTCTATGGACCAAAAATGGTTTCCAAGCTTTCATGCAAAACTAATACAGCTCATAGCAACTTTATGATAGACGTCGAAACGCCGTTACAAAAAAAATAATGAGATTTTATTTTGTTTTCTGAAAACAACAAATAGCCATAACTTTTCTCATATCGATATTACTTGAATAACATTCGAACTATCATGAAATTTAGATTTTTTGTTTTGAATGGAGCTAGAAATCTTAACCCGTATCTGCCCAACAAATAGAAAAAAGTTCAAATTGCTGTCATTTCGACAATTATTCACGGATTGCCTTCGTATTAGTTCGAGTTGCATCGTCTGGATGTGTAGTTTTTCAATCATTATTATTGGACTTTTTGCAATGTCCACCGTTTCGGATTTATTCAGGTGGGTCATTGGGTCAATTTGGGTAAAAATGACCCCATCTTCCTTTTCAATCAGCCTTTACCCAACTTATTAACCCTCTAATACCCAAATTTTTATTTTTAATCTAAATATCATTTTTCGTTATCTAAAATCGTTCTAAACACGTTTTGGGCAATGATTTATTTTTATTTGCAAATTTATGAATTTCTATTTTTGATTTTTATAATTTTTATTTTTGAACATCCCTATCCTTTTTCATTTTTTCTTGAAACCTCTCCTGATTACTGATTTATGGCAATAATAAAAAATCACATTTTTACGGTACTTTAGAAAATATATTTTTTTAAATTTTTTTCTCGAGCATATTTTATTTTCCGTGTAATTAACGGAAAAACAGGTTTGAAATTATTTCAATACCATAAGGCTCTTCTTCCATGATAGGATGATTGTAGAAAAATATTAGAGATACGATTTTTTATATTACACGTTAAATTAACCCCAGGCATTTGTAGGTTAAATAAGAATACAATTTTTCAAACATTTTTCAAAAATACAAAAAAGTTTCAAAAGTCATAAAAAACTTCCCTTAAATGCGTGTTATGAGCCGAGGTTCAAGCCAAAAATAAAATCATTTTGATTTCCGAGCTACAAATTAATACACAAAATTGCAAAGTGTACCCCGTCTAAAGGCGGGGTTGGGTATTAGAGGGTTAATAGAAATCTGTCTCCATTTCAATTTGTTTTTATAGTTTCGACTCCGGACTATATTTGCTTTGTCCTTGGGTAATTTTTTGATCATTTATGGGATTCCCGTGGAACCGGCCCTTCTTCTTTCTGGCGTTACGTCCCCACTGGGACAGAGCCTGCTTCTCAGCTTAGTGTTCTTATGAGCACTTCCACAGTTATTCACTGAGAGCTTACTATGCCAATGACCCTTTTTTGCATGTGTATATCGTGTGGCAGGTACGAAGATACTCTATGCCCTGGGAAGTCGAGAAAATTTCCAACCCGAAAAGATCTTCGACCGGTGGGATTCGAACCCACGACCCTCCGCTTGGTCATGCTGAATAGCTGCGCGTTTACCGCTACGGCTATCTGGGCCCCGTGGAACCGGCCCTATAACTGGCAAATTTGGGTATTAAACATCATCATCTTGAAAGAGCAGCTCAAACCTGAAAAAAGAACAAGATCATTTTAAGGGAATTGGCTAACTAGAAATAGGAGAATAGTTGACAATATTCCCTGAGCTCGAAATTTTCACATTTTGTAAAAAACACCGACACATAACAAAGTCACTGGACCTGTCATCTTGGTGGCCAATATCCACGATCATGTCTAAGCTTTTCTAAGCTTTTCCAAATGATGAAGTTTAACACCCAAATTTCGACCGGTTTGAGGGAAATTTAAATTTGCACACTGCGGAACACAGTTTTGTCTCAAGCACCAAAATACCATTATTAATATAATTAGGGATTATTCAGAATTAGTGCAATTTTCAGAAATATCATAGCACGTCTAGTTTTTGAGATATTAGCTGTTGAAAATGCTAAATTTGACTATTTCAGTCAACTTGCATGCAAGTTTGCCAGCTTGTATGGCAATTTCTTTGCTTAATTTGCCTCATAACTCAAACTTCATGTGTATAACAATACTTATAAACAAAGTTCATAATACTTCCGATGCTCAAAAGTTAGTTTTTGTTGGTTTAGAAAAGTATTGTATTTTGCCATATAAGAGAAACGAAGTATTTTGTATGGAAACTGTAAACATGAAAATAAAATCGATTTAAACTAAATTTAACCGTGCAATTTCCACCAAATTATATTTTAAATGAAAGTTAAAGTCCTATTTTGCATTACATCCCTAAATTCAAATTAGTGTTTTATGCATCTTTGGAGACCTTTAGCTAAAAATTGTGACGTGCTGGAACATTTCTGAGAACGGCATCAGATTCAACAGCCCCACATTTACTAGTGACACATAATTTGATCCTTGAGACAAGCAAAAATGTCATTTTTGTTACGCTGTGTAATTAAACATCAAACATCGAAAAAACACCTAAAATCGACTCTGGTCTCAGTCACTAACTTAGTTCTCACATGAAGTCCGTAGTCTGAGCTATAAGAACAAGTTGAGTTGGAGCCAGATACTAATGAGTTGGGTAAAAATTGATTGAAAAGGAAGTTGGGGTCATTTTTACCCCACTTGACCCTGTGACCCACCGAAATAACTCCTATTTGGTGTACATATTAAAAAATCTAATGATGATTGACAAACTTGACATTCAGACAATTCTATCCGAATTAAAACAAAGACAATTCGTCAAGAATCGCCAAAATTGTTTTTCATTTGCTGGGTGTATACGGGTTAATAAGAAATGTTTTCCTCATTCGTACATTTTATCCACTGTACTGTCTTCTTATGAGAAATTAAAAAGTTTTCACCCTACCAATCAGTTTCAACTTCAATGAATTGATCCGTAATGGACTGTCTCTAAAACAAGTGGTCATCTTTGGAAGGAGAAAGGCAGGTCTGGCTAAATACTATGGTCCATACTAGGGTGGTTCAACATTTAAAGAAGTTTGAAAATCCAAACTCCCATATATTTAATACCATCCTTACCATAGAAATAGTGTTCTGTGAAACTTTCAGCTTCTCAGGTGGTGATTTAAAGGTGACCCAAAGACGATTTAGATTTATATGGAAAATACTATGGGGAAATTTGGAATAGAAAATCTCCAAACACGTTAGTATTGCAATGTGAGTTCGGAATTTTCGTTCCATAGTTAAAATTAATTCATCAAACAATAATAAATAAATTCGCTGAAAAAAGCAATTCAATCCAACTGATGAGAAAATAGATATGCATGAGTTTGTTTGCTTTTATTTAGCATCATATAAATATAGCCATGCAAACATTGGCAAATATCCCAAACAAAATCAATTCCAAACGGTTTTGTTTCTTTAGCAACATTCTTCCCTATACCCTAATGGTTTGAAGAATAAGTTTCCACTGCGAGATGGTAAGTTTGTACTTACAATACAGTACTGAAGTGTTTGAAATATACCTCAAAAAATTTCCATAGTAATTTCTATATAAACCTACATCGCCGTCTTTGGGTTACCTTTAAATCGCAACCGAAAAAACTGAAAATTTCACAGAATACTATTTTTATGGTAAGGATGGTAAAAGTAGATATGGGAGATTAGATTTTCAAACATTTTTGAATTTTGAATCGCCCTAGTCCATACACATTGTAAAAGTTTCGTGTTGTGAATAGGCCAGGAGGGGGTGGTGGAGGTTGTGATGAAAATAGAAAAAAAGTTCACGTGGTTTATGGACTAAAGTAGGTATGGAAAAATCAATTGAAGAATGACTATAATGTTAATTTTTATTAAATATACACAACATAAATGCTTTATCAATTGGCGTTCCTGAAGATTCGTTTACAATCATATCTTGCGTTTTCGCCTTACCCGACCTGTTCAGTATCACCTCGGTGTACCTTCGAAACGGTAGGCAACAAGATCGACAACCACTTCATTCGTTCGCTCCTTATCTCAACAATATAGACACCCCGTGAGCTGTGTCGAGTTCGAGTGGTTGGTGCTGACTGGACGCATAATCACTGCGGTGATGGTCACTTCCGAAATCAAGGTGAACCGAAATATTATCAACAGAAACGGGTTGGAAGGAACGGCGAACACTTGTTTTGCGGAACGAGAATCGGTGATCGTGTTCTCGGAAACGCAACACGCTGATCTCCTGTTTGGCTTTTATGAGCGTATAAAGCTTGGGTGTTTTGGAAGGTTATACAGTCCGTTTGCCGTTTTTTTTTCGTCTCAGTGTAGGAAAGTTCGTTTGTATGATTGTTTGGGCATTTTTTGCTGTACCAAATAATTGAGAATCGTGACAACTGTGCCAAAATGAGTCATGTTTTGTGCACAGTGGGAGAGTCTTTCAAGTGTAGATGCTAATACATGTACCCAATAAAAATCTAAATGTTGGCAGATACTTTCGATTTTTCGAACTGATCATAAATGACTATCCGTTTTAAACCAGACGTTTCAGTGATTTATTGCGTAAAGGATAGATGATCACCCAGTTGTGTTTCGCTAGTTCAGCTAGGAAATTCAGAATGAATATTATTCTTAAAACGCCAGTACAAAAATATAACACTTAAAATAATATGTTTTGTGGAATACCTATAAATAAACTAAAAAAACCTACTATACTATACTATACCAGTTAATTCCACTGGAGTTTGTATTCTTTGACAGATACGCGTATTTCGACTTCAACTGTAAGGCCGTCTTCAGCGTTGTGATTCTAGTACAAATTATTATCGAAATAAAAAAAACAGCTTTACATGATTCTAACCAAAAACAAGATCTGCTGATTCAATTTACATGATTTTCGTTATTGACAATATACTCGCCAGTAGTTAGCATGTTTAAAAAAATGTTTCAAGTGTGTTTTTTTTATTTAGCTGATTTTGGGTAACATTGATCACCTATGAGGACAACGTACGTAAGTGGGGCGTTTCGTCATAGCTCAACTAGGAAAAGTTTTTCATGGGGGTATTCTTCTAGAAAGTTGAAGATACAATGACAAGGAATGAATTTAGTACTAAACATATTGTTATTTTTATTACCTTGTGGTTCATGTAACAGTTGTCAGTTCAGCGCCATTTTCAACTTGCATGGTAAATTGTGACACAATTCACGTCTTGCATTGACTCGCAAAAAATAAATGTGTTTAAAATCAAATTTCCATCAGTATGCTATAATTTTAAGTATTATTACAAGCTGCTAACGATAAACCAGTATTTTGTTTTCATTTCATATGAAATTTTCGATGGTCTATCTTACCCCAAAATATATTTGTACCTGGGGTAAGTGGGACCTATCAAAACAAAAATCAGAATCAAAACTTTTCGTACACGTTTCATACATTCTCCTACAGAGTAGCACTAAAACATTCAAACAAATGATTTTTATCAAAAAAGATCAACCTCAAATTACGTAATTGCATAAGAGGGAGAAGTAAAGTGTTATTATTCTTTATTTTTAAATTTATTTTTTATTTTTGAAACACGACTTCAAAATTGAGCAAACATACAGCTGAAATTTGAAATGCATCATGAGAACGATTACTTTTCTATTTTTTTGAACTTTATTTGTTATTTCTACCAAATTAAGTAGAGATGGAAAACAATTCCACCCCAAAAGGTGGTTTTCTGCCATGCATATAAATAATAACCAAACATATTTATAATTTCGTCAATTATTGATTGTTTATGTTCTACATTTTAATTACACATTTATAAATGATATATTTTGAACATGTTTAATTCCTCTTTACGCTTTTATTGAGGAATTTTCAGTTAATATTAAATGTGAGGTGACATGCTATTAAATAAAGGGTTTCTTCCTAAAACGTAACGTAATTTATGGTTGATCCCTTATGTACATCAAATATGTACTTGAAATTAAAAATCTATGACCTATCAATCCTATTATTGTAATGGTTGACTTACTGATGTGGATTGACGCATGAAACTGGATGTGTCCCACTTGGCCCGTTTAGCGAGGTAACTGCGTCCAATGGCTCATTCTAAAACTTTCTTCCAAGGTTTTCACAATTTTGAAATTATTCGATTAGTTTCATGCACACACCAGCAAATATGTTGCCAAAACGTGATTGTGTTGTTGGATTTGAAAAATATTGACATTTGAAAATTTTATTAAACAATTTGTTTGAACTATCGTTTTTTTCGTTCCCACTTGCCCCGCGGTACCTTAATCTTGTTTGCAAAATTTACCCATAAACACAACTTAATTTTTGCATAAATCTTAATATGTATCAGCTCATGAATAAAAGGAAAAGAATCACCATTCATGCATTGAAAATATTTCATACATAAATGTTGATTTAAACTTTTTACAAGGAGGGTCATTGCGATCAAAGTTGCCCCGCTGATCAATGTTACCCTGTTTTACGGTACTTGTTTTTAAACTATAAAAAAAATCTTCATGACAGAAGATGCAGAGATAATCAGAACTTAATCAAAAAATCTACCAAAAGTACCTCGATTTACGGTATATCATTTTTGGGTGTGATTTTGTTTCCTGTACAATTCGAAACAAGGCAATACATATTTTTACTCAGCTGTCTACATTTCCCTCCCACTGTGTACTAACCGAGCGAGGTGTCGGCGAGATTCGTCGATCTTTGGTTATGCTTGGAAAAAGGAATGATCTTGAAATGTCAACCAGCAGCGCTGCAGTGTGTTGTTAAAATCGTTTTCATACACTCTAAACATGATTGTCCGCTTGTATTGAAAGTGATTCGCTGGCTTTTCGTGACTCCGGGCGAAAGATTGGCTCAGCGTTCATTCGTAGGATACGGAAGGGTGCCGGATGCTGGAGGAACCACTCTGAGTGGTTTGTGCCTCGGGGGGTTAAGCTGGATGACCTTAGTTGAGTTCAGAGTCACCAAATATGGTATCCATCAGTGGACAGGGAGAGTGGTACTTTTAAGAATGAGGACTGACTTGAGGATGTCCGTGCGGCAGAATTCAAGATCGATGATGAGGACGTGGCATTATTGGATCGGTTTGGACGCAAAACCATAGGGAAGTTGTATGGCTTGTCGTGCGTTCCTTCAGAGACACAAAGTTCTCTTTCATTAAAACGTGAACTCTGGAATCTGTAAAAAAAAGAGATGCACGAGACGAAGGTCACGATCCTCATTATTGCGCTCGAGTCCCATTCTGTAAGCATCCAATGTACTGAAAGAAAAATAGCCATCATTTATGGCATCGTTTTGATGCGACAGACACATGTTCGTTGGATGCATTTACGCGTTTCTTCGAAGGCAGGCGCCAGAGGAGTTCACAGCTTGAAATTCGCACTTCCGAATCACTTCTGCCTTAGCGGAAATCTTTGAAAATATTTCCATATTGTGAAATACCGTAAAACGGGGTATCTTTGATACTACAAGTCAAACAACTTACTAAATGAAAGGTTTCCAGTTTTTTTGGACAACTTTTCGAAAATTAAATTATTTCGTGGGGTAGCTACTACATTAATGTCAAGGGATTAAAATATACCTTGGTCAAATCTTTACACTTTTATTTTCTGTAATGAAGTTTGATATGACAAGTTATTTTTGTCAGTTTGGTTTCTACTTGATTTTATTTTTATTAAGAAAGCATTTATTTTCACTTCAATGATAAACATTCTAAGTTTAGGCAAACTGATCCACTTTAAATTCAATTGATGATAATTGTATACAAACATGATTCTTTATTCAAAGATAATTGTATTTTCTGCCAAATATTTCGCAATTGCATACGCCAGAATTGCTGTTGTTCACTAAGGTTCTGACATCTACAACAACCGAACGAGTAGTTTGCCGCAAAATATAACGCGTTTTGACAATGTTTGTCTCATACAAAAAAAAAAAACAATTCAAGGAATCATTTCGCAGAAGACGACTAAGGAGCTCCGCCTACATGAAAGTATTGACAACATAGGTATACTCGTTGATTTATTGTTTTGGTAATTTTTCAATTAGAGCTTTTCTGCCATAGAAAGCCAAATCCCAAAGTGTTTGATTAAATAATATCTTCTGGAAACTGGACATTAGTTTCAATCAATACATAATGTATTCAACTATTTCATCATCAACTCGTTGCAAAATTCTATTGATAGTAAAACATTTTCGGATAGAGAGCCACCGGAAGAATCAATGTTTTATACAGGGTGAATTTTATTTCCGTTTGAAAGTTGCGGGTCCTAAGCGCAGCACAGTGGCGGCCTTTCATACAAAGGTCGGACGAAACCTCAAATATGTCCCAAATCGCTTGATAATGGTAATATATTTACTATCTTGGATACCTTATATCATCCCGTTGGAAATAACTGTCAAATTATAGATTCGATTTTCTAGTGAAATTTATTAATATAAGTTCGTTCATCCAATCCAGTAAAAAGGCTTTAATTCTAAAAAATTGGTTATTATGCTGAAACTTGTGATACACCTAAACTAGAGATACATATTTAAGTTCTTTGTAGTAATTTCAGTAAAGTTTTAAACGAGTTATGACACATTATACAGATTTTAATGATGAAATAGATAAATAATAATATAAAATGAAAATGGAATTTTCACCTCTAGGGGCAAGACAAATTATTGCACGTTAGAAAGTATGGATGATTTTCTACCTCACAGTGTGTGACTCATTTTCTCGAAAAACTTCACATAAAACGGACGAAGTTTTGAGTATTTATCAAAACTTTTAAGGAAGATCGCAAACAACATTTTTAGCTACAAATAACAATTTAATGTGTTCATTATTCATAATTTATTCATTAATCCCATCTTAGTATAAATACTGTACAGACAGTAACTTATGTTTATTTATTTATTTTTTGCTACGTCTTGGATCAATGCCTTAATCCACCAGACTGTTAATTTAAATACTTAATTCTATGTTTAAAGGAATGCTCTCGACTGTGATGACTAATTTCTTTCTAAAGTTTTATCGGCTCTATCAGTCTTAAGGCAGCTAAAACGACTTTTGCTTCTACTTCTCCGACGTCGGACAAGACACCAATACACACAACAAAATGCAGCCTCTAAACCCTTGAAGAAGGCGAAATATACGCCGAAACGTCGGAGAAGTAAAAGCAAAAGCCGTTTTAGCTGCCTTAAGACTGATAGAGCCGATAAAACTTTAGAAAGAAATATGTTTAAGTAAAAGTACATTTGGACACATTAAAATCAAAATAACATCCTACATCATTGAATGCTCGCAAACAACTAGACATTGGGCAGTTCTGTCCATATGTCGTTCTATGCGGTCGTATAACCAGCAACTGCCTCTCGCGGAGCTGCCTTATCGGTGCGTAAAACCTCAGTTCGTTGGTCAGTTCCGAGCAGTCGATGATATTGGACAATAAGTCATATACAAATAACCGCTGAATCTTAGTTCGTCTGGACGTCAATGTTTCAAAATCTATCAGTCTACAACGACTTACATAGTCGGGAAGATTCGTCGGATCGTTCCACGGTAGCTGCCTTAAACAATAGTGGATGAAACAGCGCTGTGTTGAAATTTATATTATTATAGCCACGTCTAAGGCTTATGACTACGCCCTCAAATGAAGCCTATTGAGCTTAAATCGATTTTGATTTCGTTAAGATACAGCTGTTTGAAGTTTGTTAGGTGAACCATAGTTGATGAATTTGACACATTACAATTTTGCTGACTTTCCCGCACTTACGATGCTGCCAAAAATCGGAATCAAAACGGATCAATCTCAAATTTTGAGAAATCATCATTCAATAGTATAGAAGTCTATAGAAAATATTAATAAGTGATTTTGAGATCATGAACTTTTTAGGTTTTGTCCGGCCATGCGCCACTGTGTGCAGTCCGTAAAAGTCCTTTTCGAAGCCGCAACACGTCTTTTCACTTCATGGGAAACGTCGTTGTCACATGTCACAAATGTTCCAAGGTAAACAAAATCTTCAACAACTTCAAACACATCCTCATCAAACACCTTCTCATCGTCTACACCACCAAGGCCGTTTCTATCTCCACCTGCATTTGCTAGAACTAATGGTCAGGCATATCCTCGTTGTCTCCCTCTCCAGAGGCACGAAGGCCTTCTTCAATGACCTATGATCAATTCCAATAAGGTCGATATCGTCCGCAAAACCAAGGAGCATGTGCGACCCGTGTGATAATAGTGCCGTTTCTCTGCACGGCAGATCTCCTAATTGCACCCTCGAGTGCAATGTTGAAGAGTAAATTCGAAAGTGCGTCTCCATGTAACGTCGCGAATGAGGTTGATACATCGTCTGCGATCCGAACACTTCATTTCGAACCATCCAGCGTAGCTCGTGTCGGCCTTAATATTTGCGCCAGAAAACCATGTTCAGAAAATTCCTAGCACTGAAATCAATAAACAGATGGTGAGTCTGCCAGTTATACTATCGAAATCATTCAGAACCATTCGCAAGCCAAACATATGGTCCGCGTTGAGCGGCCCTCATGAAAACCAGCTTGGTATTCGCTAACGAAGGAATCCTCGAGCGGTCTCAGTCTATTAAACAGGATACGTGACAGAATTTTGTACGCCGGATTCAACAGGGTAATTCCTCGACAGCCAGTGGGCATTTCTTCGTCCTTCAATACCTCCAGAACTACTCCGTGGATCGACTGGTAAAGCTGCTCACTTCCGTGCTTGAGAAATTCGACCGGGATCTTGTCCTTCCCAGCAGCCTTACATTTCTTCAGCTCGCTAATAGCCCTTCTAACCTTTACTATGGTCGGCGGGTCCACAGCTTGATCGTCATCATCAATGTTCATCCTGTTTCTTGCTACATTTACGTTCAACAATTGCTGAAAATGATATTTCCATTTAGCAGCCACCACCGTTTTATCGGTCAGCGAATTCCCTTCTAGATCATTGCACATGGCGGGCAGGGGTACGGTATTATGCCGCGCGCCATTGACCGTTGCATAAAATCTCCCCTTATCGTTCCGGTTCATGTTATCTTGCGCATCAGCTACGACACTTTTTTCATACTGCCTTTTCTTTCTGCAGTGGATTCACTTTTCTTCAAATCTAGCTGCGCTGTACCGCTCTATGTTTTGTCGGGTACCGGCCACAAGCATACGGCTTCTGGCGACCTTCTACATGTGTGTCACTCTCTGGTACTCTTCATCGAACCAGTCGTTTCGTTTTCGTCGTTGACAAATGCTTATCACTTCCCGTGCCGTTGTTGTCACAGTTTCATAGATAGTGTTCCACAGGCTGTCAACATCTCCAGAAACGTCGATTCTTCCCAACTGCTCGTCTAACTGCTGGCGGTACTGTACAGCAACCCCATCTGTTGAAAAGCGTTTGATATAGAAGCGCAGCGTTCTGTTAGTTCTCGAACTCGTAACGCTGGATAACCGCGTTTGAATTTTACCTACATCTTGACATCCATGACATCTGAGAAATGTCGCCCATCAACCGGCACGTGATATATTTGGAAGCAGGCATCGCCACTCGGGTGTCGCCAGTTGTGTTTGCGGATATTCTTTCGTGCGAAGTAAGTACTGTAATCCGGGGGCAAATTGATCACTGGGGTGGATTTGATCAAGTCGGTACCAAATAGCATTTCCTTTCAAGGATACTTCGTTGGCATCATAGACATTCAGTTTTTTCTAGTTCATAGATGTCAAAATTATGATTTTAAACTTTTTTGATTTTATTATGGCCAGTTTTGCATAGAAACATTCACAGTTTCTGAAGGTGTTAGCAATACTGTTGTAAATGTCGATACTAAACAATCTGCTGGTGCTAAGCCTGCATCCAAACTTTGACTGTTAAAAGTGTTGTGTAAGCTTCAGTGCGAACTGCTGAACTCATTTTTGAAATCGTATAGCATAACAAGAATAGTTTATTACTCATAAAACCGTTTATTGTTGAATAACGTGCTTATTTCTAGGGAAATTGCATACATTTAGGCGTATTATGCAGATTTACAAAGTTTAAGGCGAAGTAGGCCGTCATTGAAATGTGTACGCGTCGTTGATGATTGTTGCTAATTCATCTCACCATTTCGAATCAAAGAAAATCAGTTGGTTTTGCACTGACACACCTGAAAAAGTATCAGCATACTTTATGCATGTTAGCGCGTATAGTGATACTTTTTGAAGTCAATATAAACTATCGAGACTGAGTTTTATCACTTTGAAATGCAAGCTAAAAAGTCATCATTGTTGCCAAAACGAATGACAGGCTACTTAGCTTTAATTTTGCTATAAAATGATGATATATTTGAGTTATAAGAATTTTGACATCATTTTCGGATTCAGGAGACCAAAATTTAGTAGATAGGGAAATTTAACATTCTAAAATTTGCTTTACTATATAGTGATCAATTTTGCCCCAATGTGTCATTTTCAATTTTTGATATTAAATCTAATTTTATGATATATTACATTTTATTTCATAAAAATCCATTACATAAACAATGAAGTACTGATTCTACCGAAATAAATTTGACAATATTTGAATTGCAAAGAATAACACAACAAAAAGGCACGGTAAATGGCTGGGCATGGCGTACCATTGGTACCTCGCGTACCTACAGGAATAAAATAGACCCCATTGTGTGGTCCTTAGCCTCTTGCCCAGCAACTCCTATCCCTACCTCCTCGTGGTACTGGCCGGGGTACGAGTAACCTTAGGGAAGATCGGGTAACCAACCCCCGGTGGGAGCTTTGGTCGTATGCTGACAGAGAAGGGGGGGTTTGCTTCTGCAAACCTTGAGCGTCTGTACTCCATGTTAGGAGCGGCTCACAACAGCGTCTGTTCCCCATGTCAGGGGCGGCTGATCATTGTCCGAGTGCCAGAGAAGGACTCTTAGCTAAACTGCGCACTATGGCCCTCCGAACATATAGGGGGAATAGTCCTCCGGAAATCTAGGGGGTTGGTGTCAGGCCCTGCAAGCCAGCCGTAAAAATACACCAGCACAGGAACGTCAACGAGAGAATACGGACCGGAACAATCGGCAAAGACCACAGCTGGGAACAGCTTTTATAGTGATGGGTGATATGCAGAGGCGCGTGATCGGGTGGTGGCCGATCAACGAAAGAATGTGCAAGTTGAGGCTCAAAGGCCGGTTCTTCAACTTCAGCATCATAAACGTGCATAGCCCTCACTCCGGAAGCACTGATGATGACATGGACGCATTTTACGCGCAGCTCGAACGCGAGTACGATCGCTGCCCAAGCCACGACGTCAAGATCATCATAGGAGAATTAAACGCTCAGGTTGGCCAGGAGGAGGAGTTCAGACCGACGATTGGAAAGTTCAGCGCCCACCGGCTGACGAACGAGAACGGCTTACGACTGATAGATTTTGCCGCCTCCAAGAACATGGCCATTCGCAGCACCTACTTCCAGCACAGCCTCCCGTATCGATACACCTGGAGATCACCACTGCAGACGGGATCACAAATCGACCACGTTTTGATTGATGGACGGCACTTCTCCGATATTACCGACGTCAGAACCTATCGTGGCGCTAACATTGACTCCGACCACTACCTGGTGATGGTGAAACTGCGCCAAAAACTATCCGTCATTAACAATGTACGGTATCGACGCCCGCCTCGGTATAACCTAGCGCGACTGGCCCAACCGAACGTCGCTGTCGCATACGCGCAGCATCTCGAGGTAGCGTTGCCGGAAGAGGGCGAGCTTGACGAAGCCCCTCTTGAGGACTGCTGGAGCAACCTAAAAGCAGCCATCAACAACGCAGCCGAGAGCATCGTCGGGTACGTGGAAAGGAGGACATGTGACGATTGGTTCGACGATGAATGCAGGCAGGTTTTGGAGGAGAAGGATGCAGCGCGGGCTGCAATGCTGCAGCAAGGAACGCGACAAAACGTGGAGCGATATAAAAGAAAACGAAAGCAGCAAACCCGCTCACCCTCGCACCAAATGTACCATGTACAAAACGCTTATAAGACCGGTGGTCCTCTATGGACATAAAGCATGGACCATGCTGGAAGAGGACCTGCAAGCACTTGGAGTGTTCGAACGAAGGGTGCTTAGGACGATCTTTGGCGGAGTACAGGGAAACGGTGTGTGGCGGCGGAGAATGAACCACGAGCTCGCTAGGCTCTTCGGCGAACCCAGTATCCAGAAGGTTGCGAAAGCCGGAAGGGTGCGCTGGGCAGGGCATGTTGCAAGACTACCGGACAACAATCCTGCAAAGATGGTGTTCGCGTCGAATCCGGTTGGCACAAGAAGGCGAGGAGCACAGCGAGCGAGGTGGCTAGATCAGGTGCTACAAGATCTGGAGAACGTGGGTCAAAATCGAAGTTGGAGAGACACAGCCATGGACCGAGTAAATTGGCGTAACATCGTTAACGAGGTTTTATCAAATTAATTGATGTAATACCAACTAAATAAATAAAATAATAACACAACAAAAAGTTGTGAAATATTGATCATTTTGCCCCCGGATTACGGTACTGTTGATTGGCATCCCTCTAGCAGCTACTAGGTTACTAGCCGCAGGCCATTGTCATTTGTAACGGAATGGAGGCTTTCCGTTCTAATGACAGGTAAGAATAAATATTCTTTCCCTATCTGCGCATTTGCGTCGTCGATGACAATCTTGACATCTTGTTTTGGGCATTCTCTGTAGGCCTTATCTAGGCTTTTATAGAACTCATCCTTCATGTCATCGGGCTTATCGTTCGTTGGCGCATATATGCTGATCAGGCTGTACTTGAAGAACTCGCCCTTCATTCTCAACACACAGATTTGGTCGCTAACCAGTTTCCACCGAAAAATTCGCCTCATCTGCTTCCCAATCACTATAAAGCCAACTCCACGTTCTGCTCTGGCGCCGCCGTTGTAGTAGATGTGGACACTTGAATGAAGTGTTGTCGATGGGATCCACCGCTCGAAATTCACATTCTCAGGTTTTCAGCTTGCGTATGTCCTGGATAGCTGCCACGTTCAGCCAACATTCCGCAGTTCACGAGCCAGGAGCCCAACACGCGTGGGTTCATTCAAAGTTCTCACGTTCCAAGATTCGATTTCCAATCATTGTCTTTTATTCGTATCCGTAAAATCAATCCGTTTGCTCTACTTTTGCCTTTCTTGGCTGCTATAGAGTCTTCGATAGGCCTAACCAGAGTTGCGCTACCTACATCGTGTTAGAAGAAATGCATCCTCGGTGCTGCCACGATACAACATTTTCCGTTTGCTTTTACATGATGACCAAGGCCATAACCATCACAACCATCAGCCTTTATTGGGGCTTTGGACCTGTACTGCTGTTATACGCATAATTGTCCCATGTTCCAAAATATGCAATCGAGAAAAACGCGTTTAAAGATTTTAACACATTTAGGCCTCGTATTGACCAGGTGTGTGGTAAATTAAATTAAAATCTTCACATTAGCATAAATAATAGCGTGTTTATTAGAGTCAAGAGTTTGTATTATGGAAATAAAGTAAATTTAGCTACGCAATTCAAAGTGGGACTGTTATGCCTAGAAATACGAGGTTTTTGATGAATTTCTACGAATAACAGTCCCACTGATAGTAGTGACCAATTATGTAATCACATAATCAGAAATCGCTAGCACCATCAAATTCATGCTGTGTATCACTCAATGCAATTATAATAAGATTGGTCTATTACTTCAACCAAAGATTCTTCAATAATCTTCCTCATTCATTTATTTAGTTAACATCTAAACAGATAACACTGAATTAACAATTTCACGCCACAATACTCGGTTCGTGGCCGCATTTTTCCATCCTCGGTTCTGCCCCACGCTCGCCAAATCGATTCGCACTTGATCCCCTAACCTAGCTCACTGCGCTCCACGTTTTTTTGTACCAACCGGATCCGAGGCGAACTCCATCTTTACAGGGTTGCTCCGGCGTTCTTGCAACCTGCCCTTCTGAATACTGGGTTCGCCGTAGAGTTGGGTGAGCTCGTGGTTCATCCTTCGTCGCTACACACCGTTTTCCTGCACACCGCCAAAGATCGTCCTAAGCACCCGAAGTTCGAAGACTCCAAGTGCTTGCAGATCCTCCTCGACAATCGTCCACGTTTCACGTAGAGGACTACCGGCATTATGAGCGTTTTGTACATGGTGCATTTGGTGCGGGTGTAAATCTTTTTTTGACCGCAGCTTCTTGTGGAGGCCATAGTAGGCCCGACTTCCACTGATTATGCGCCTCCGTTCTTCACGGCTAACGTTATTGTCATCCGTCAGCAAGGATACAAGATAGACGAACTCGTCGACCACCTCGAATGTATCCCCGTCTATCGTAACACTGTTACCTAGACGAGCCCTGTCGCGCTCGACCCCACCAGCTAGAAAGATAAAGTACAGTCTTGGTCGCATTCACCACCAGTCCAACTTTTGCTACCTCGCGTTTCAGGCGGGTGGACAGGTCTGCCACCTTTTCAAATATTCGGCCGACAATGTCCATATCATCCGCGAAGCAAATAAATTGACTGGATCTCGTAAAAATCGTACCCCGGCTGTTAAGCCCGGCTCTCGGCATGACACCTTCAAGCGCAATATTGAACAACAGGCACGAGAGTCCATTACCTTGTCGTAGTCCCGGCAGGGTCCAAACGAACTGGAGTGTTCGCCTGAAACCTTCACACAATTTTGCACACCTTCCATCGTCGCTCTTATTAGTCTCCCGGGAAAGCTGTTCTCGTTTCCATAGCTCTTCGCGGTCGATACTATCGTATGCCGCCTTGAAATCGATGAAAAGGTGATGCGTTGGGACCTGGTATTCACGATATTTTTAGATGATTTGCGTCAACGAAGCCGGCTTGATAACTTCCCACGAACTCGTTAACTACAGGTGACAGACGACGGAAGATGATCTGGGATAACACTTTGTAGGCCGCGTTAAGAATGGTGATCGTTCGAAAGTTCTCAAAATCTAACTTATCGCCTTTCTTGTAGATTGGGCATATTACTCCTCCGATAGTTGTTGCCTTTCTCAGATTGTGCCTATCAGCCGGTGCAGACAAATGGCCAGCCTCTCCGGGCCCATCTTTATGAGTTCAGCTCCGATACAATCCTCACCAGCAGCTATATTGTTCTTGAGCTGGTGAATGGCATCTTTAACCTCCTTAAAGCGGGGCCTGATTGGTTTCCATCGCCCGCAGTACTGACGAAGGCATTTCCTCTGTTTTCCCGTCTTTCATTGCCTGTGCTCTCAGCCTATTCAGATGTTCGTCGAAGTGCTGCTTCTACCTTTCAATCACCTCACGCTTGTCAGTTTAAATACTCATATCCTTATTCTTGCACATGCACGAAGCCGTTGCGGGATGCGTTGAACTTCTGATAGAACCTACCTGTCTCTTGAGACCGGCACAGCTGTTCCTTCTTCTCGCACTCCGTCTTCTCCAGGCGGCGTTTTTTTTCTCCTGAAAGAGGCGGTTTTGCTGTTGCCGTTTACGTCTATAAAGTTCCACGTTCTGCCGGGTCCCTTGTTGCAGCATAACCGCCCGCGCTGCATTCTTCTCCTCCAGAATCTGCCTACATTCTTCGTCGATCCAATCGTTCCGTCGACTCCGTCCCACGTACCCGACGTTGCTCTCAGCTGCATTGTTGATGGTTGCTTTCACTGTTCTCCAGCATTCCTCACCTTCTTCCGGTAATGCAGCCTCGAAGTCCTGCGCGTACGCAGTTGCGGTTGCTTAAGCCGGTCTAAGCGGGGCGGAGAGTTTTGGGCGCAGTGGGTAGAACAATCCTTTGACTACCCAGGAGTGTTTGTGCGTAGTTTATGTCCTACTTGTCCTACCCACTTTCCGCGCCACTGGTTGAAAGGCTCATATGTCCTAAAGCATAAAGGAACTGAGTGGTAGGGCTCAAAGAACATTAAATTAATAAACAGTATATATTCCAATTTGTTTCAACTTTACAAAACAGAACCTGCATCTAAATTTAGTGTTATATGAGGATTACCCTAGTTATTAGTTAAAATTATCAAAAGACAGCATTATGTTTTACATAAGCAAAATTTTGGTGAGATTTTTGCTACATCCTTGGTAGATTTATAAGCAAAGAATCCAGGCTGATTATTGGAACATTCCTCACAAGATTTACTTTTGTTTATCAATTTCTCAGAAATTTCTTAGAGAGTGCCCATGATTCTAACAAATATCTTCTCTACTGGTCTTTCATAGCTATCTCATCTAAAAGCTTACAAAGATTACTCTGCCACTATGCCACTAGAAATCAACTAAAGATTTTACACTGACAAAAAGACCTGAAACGTAGAACAACATGGTTTAGAAAAGTACATATTGTATTTTGTCATATTTTTCAATTTGTCAAACCAAATTAAGAACGGCCATAGATTCAGCAACTCAAAATTTACCAGAGACACACATTTTGATCCTTGAAACACGCAAACATGTTATTTTTGTTAAGCTGTGTAATCTATTGTACGATCATAATTTGATAAAATGTTAATGAGTTCGTCACTTAGTGACAGCATAGTTATAGAAGAATGTAGATATTCGAATGATAAAAAAAAAAAATATAAATAAAGCGAGTGTTCAGCATTTTGGAATTAAACTGCCAAATTCGACTGAGAGTGTAGGCCATCATGCGCCCAGGTCTCCGAAATAGATTATCGTTGAAGGTAATCGGTAGCAGGTTAACAACTCACCATCGTCTCACGCTATATGTTTAAGCATCATTAGTTCGAGGTGGCAAAGTTTTCCATCCATCCTTCGCAAGGAATAAGTCCGACACGAGTTGGCGGAACTTCCTCAGACACCATCGATAGCAAACGGTAGAGAAATGCAAAAGTGTCACTGCTGTCAGCTTAGCTCTATTATTATATGCATAGGGGAGAATGGTGTAAAGTACACCCATAAGTATGCGAGACACACAAAAGAGTTTCCATAATTGTGTTTCCATAATTATGTCGCTATCTTATCACCAATATATAAAAATGTGATCAGACAAATTAGCAATCTTAACATTATTTAAAAAGGAGAAATTAATGGAATTGTTACTTTAACAAACCACATAGTCGAGTATACTAAATTGATTTAGTTAGGTTTACTTGCTAAAATGACAAACATACTGCCTGATGGTGGTTACATTTTCGAATTAACACAAATTTTGAGTTGAATTTGATTAAAATGTTTGTAAGCCGCTAGATGACAAACACGAAAGTTGAATTTGACCTGATATTTTGTTAAGACTTCATTCTATTTCTCTGCGTGTATATTTCTTCTTGGCATTATGTCCCCACTGGGACAGAGCATGCTTTTCAGCTTAGTGTTCAATGAGAACTTCCACAGTTATTAACTGAGAGCTTTCTTTGCCAAAGTTGCCCTTTTCGTATTCGTATATCATGTGACAAATACGATGATACTTGAGCTTGAGCTTGAGCTTGATTGGCCGCCCGTGGATGCACTCCAGTATCGCCAGATCAGCTGCACTTACACAAGGAACCAACCGAATGACTGCTTGGGACTAACAGGCATCCTCAGTGTATAAGTGCTGGTGATCTTCTATTTTTAGGCAACAATGGCACCTGCCACGTCAGAATGCAGACCAATGAGGGGAAGGGGGAGGAATTGATGATGCATTGAACTGGCTCCCACGTAGACCGTATATTCCACTGCATCCACGCCAGTTCATGCGGGAGTGTATGGATTGGGGGAAAGGCATGGCAGAGAGGTTTGCTTTTGTGGTTAGCAGACTGCCTATGTATCAGGCATAAGAAAGGCGTGCTCGTGGAAGTAGGAAGCGTTAGGGAAACGGTTTCTTGTCCGTCTCTGGTTCTAGCGTTTGCTATGAACGAATAGTTTGAGTGTGATATATTTAGAATGGAAGATAGAAGCAAGTGAGAGATATACAACTACAAAGTACGAGGAAAGGGACGGGCCTGGGATTGAACCCATGACCTTCTGCATATGAAGCAGAAGCGGTAGCCATCAGACCACCAACCCCGTTACATGTGACAAATACGATGATACTCTATGAACAGGGAAGTCAAGAAAATTTCTTTTACGAAAAGATTCTGGACTGGCTGGGAATCGAACCCAGACACCTTTGCTTTGCTTTGGAGCCGCGGACTTTAACCAGTCGGCTAAGGATGGTCCCTATTGCCACTACAAGCTTCTTGAAAATATGAGTTTTCTGTAGGTGCGCATGCATTTTACGCCACTCTCCTGTTTGCTTCTGGCCACCTTCTCCCTCGCCTGTTTCTTAGTTATCCCGTTAAAGCGGCTCAATGGACACACACCCAACCGCACTGCGGCGGCGTGGCAATTCATTCTCGTCAGATTTTCACATTCGTCCAAGGGAAACGTGATCTTGAAAAACGTTTGAAATTGGAGCAAAGTGAGGTTCGCTTGTGACTAAATTTATATCCGAAGGTTTGCCAGCCGCACTGTGGTGGAGGTGAGGCGTTAGATCTAGGTATAGCACGACTTTGTGTTTGAAAAATTCCCGCGTCGTGTCGGTCACAGAAAGAGAAAGAGAGAGGTTAAACAGAGCACTGTATGGGACTGACGTCATTTGTGCGTGCATTACACTTGCTCAACGTGATGATGGTCAATGACAAAGACAGCCGATGGTGACAGAGTGATTTAATTATTCTAGGTCAGTGGAATTAGACAAGGCATTGAATATGATACATTGAAAATGTTCCATTTGGTGAGAATACTTGAACATCGAGCAATCCAGATTTTCCAGCAGTTTGGTGGTTTCAATGAAATGCAAAACTTTAAGATAACTGCTTGTTTTAAATCTTCTACTATCAAGGGGTTGAAAACTTACGCCGACTACTTATCAAGGGTCGAAAATAAGTATGAAGTCCAACTTTGACTACGCGACAGAGATAAATATCGTTTTTCAAAGCGATTTCCAAATTCTTCCAGCAATTGAACTGAGCACTATGGTGCCGGTACCAAAGATTGTAATGTACCAGTAGATTCGACTATGGAATAAAACGTACTTACTTACTTGATGGGCTACAATTCGCTACGATGAATCTGCGTCGAATGGATGAGTCTTCTCCACTGGGCTCGGTCCTGGGCCAATAGCTTCCAGTCGCCCTGAACGTTAAGTGCCCTTAAGTCCTCCTCAACTGCAAAAAGCCACGAAGTCGGCGGCCTCGCCCGAGTTCTCTGTTGAATATTATCTTTGCTTGTCGTTCTTCCGGCATACGGGCAACATGACCAGCCCAACGCAGCCTGACGTGTTTTATGCGCTTGACAATATCAACCTCTTTATACACTTGGAGCAACACTTGATTCATGCGACGCTACCAGAAGTTGTTTTCGAGTTCACCGCCGAAAATTGTTCGCAGCACTTTACGTTTAAACACCCCGAAAGCTCTCCAGTCGATTTTCTTCAATGTCCATGATGCATGGCCATATAGGACCACCGGAAGGATCAGTCTCTTGTACAACGCGAGTTTTGTTTTCGTTTGCAGGCTACGGGACACTGCAATACGTCTTTTCACCTCGCGGTTAACATCATTATCGTATTTCACTAGTGTTCCAAGATACACAAATTCTTCCACCACTTCAAACTTTTCACCACCTGGCACCATTCGTCCGGACCCACGTTGACCACCAGCTATCATGTACTTCGTTTTTGTGGTGTTGATCGTGACCCTGATCCTCGTTGTCTCCCTCTCGAAAGGCACGAACGCCTCTTCCACTGCCTGACAGTCAATCTCGATGATGTCGATATCGTCCGAGCATATGAGAACTTGTGATAATGGTACCGCTTCTTTGCACACCGGCTCTCCTGATAGCACCCTCGAATGCTATATCAAACAGCAAGTTAGAAAGAGCGTCACCCTGTTTCAACCCATCTAAGGTTACGAACGTTGACGAAATCTCGTCCAGCACCCGCACACTTGATTTCGATCCATCAAGCGTCACACGAATCAGTCTAATCACCTTCGCCGGAAAGCCATGTTCGGACATAATTTGCCACAACTCGTTTCTCTTCACTGAATCGTACGCTGATTTGAAATCTACAAACAGATGATGAGTCTGCAAGTTGTACTCCCGGAATTTAAATAAAACTTATATTTTGCTATATAATCGACCTGCACTATTTTTGATGGATAGATCGCCTCTAGTTTAGCCGATTTGCTAAATTTCGGCTTTTCAAAAATCAAGTATATAATTACCCGAGCAACACACAAGTTATATTTGTATATTATCAACTGATATATGACTAGTTTTGGTCATATATCAGTTGATAATACACATATATGTTTTCGCAAAAAATAATGCTTCTTGAGCCAGTAGTTGCCGTCGTGTTCCAGTAGTGGATCATTTGATGGAAGCAGTTTTTTAAATAGATGTATAAAAATTAAGAAATGTTCCAGAGATGGTCTTTATGCTTCATTCGAAAGATTTTAGTTGCTGCTACGAGGGAAAAATGTTAAACCTATTTAAAAATAATTTATTTTGTTTAAAATTTTTCATATTATTCCCGAACGTGCACAACCCAAGAATTAAATGAAAAAGTCAGAAAAGGTAAGAAAACATGTCAACTGTCAGTGAGCTGTCTCCTTATTAGAGTTCTCAACCAAATGTGTTATGAGTACTTAAAGAATTGCGAATACCGTTTTGTCTCAAATTCCGAACAGACTCATATTCCGAACACTCGGTTTTTGTATGACGATTTGGTTGAAATGTTTCGCTGAAATATGTCATCAAATTACCAGGAAATGGCAGTCAATTGCAATTCAATTTTCAAGTCTTCGAATCTGTTTTATACCTCGGGAGTAGTGATGATTCTCTAGTTTGAGGCCAGTAGAACTAGCTCAGATGAATCTGTTTGCGAAATTATTTATTTGTATACGATTTATTCGTGCTGTTCGGAATTTGAGTCAAGGTGTTCGGAATATGAGACAGAATGAACATAGTGTTCGGTATTTGAATCAAAATGTTGTTCCATACTTTAACGTAAAAACAATGCTAAACAAGTTGAAATAAACAATTTTATCAGCAAACCCAATAGCTAACAGTTGGGCTTTGCGAAGAAATCAAAATGTTCACAAATATCAGCTAATTTATGGCTATTATGTGTTTTTAAAGTCACTGTTGGCCTTAAGTGTTCGGAATATGAGTCAAAACGGTATCAAATGACCAGTTTCAACTATCATTTTAAATTGCATTGAATATAATTTCGAACATTCACTCAAATAAATTTCCGTAACGCTAGATATGAGTTCCCGAGAGTTGCGTTTCATGATTTCCTCTCAATTTCCAAGACTACCACATCCATACTCAGTATATGAATTGAGCAAATTGTAAAACACTACTTTAGTATGAATAAAGCAGTTAAACCGATCACACGCATCGAATGTCTTCTCTATCCGAAGTGATTTACCAGTCCGCCGCGAATCAACCCAGTCGACCAAGTCCGCAAGTCATCGGTCGTGACTTCGTTTAAAGTTCTGGTGCGCCGTCGTAAGTATAGTTCGCGAGTTTTGCGTGAACAGTAATTGGTGCCGAAACCCGGGAGGAATTCCCAACCGTAGAAGGAGCATACCAGTCGGACAAGGAGCAACCTACACCTTGGATAATAGAGCACATCTCGTCATTGTCACTGTCGCTGGCCGCAGAACTGCGCCAATTTCTTCGTCGCACGTGCCCTACAATCTCCAGTAAAAGGAAGGACTCCAGAAGGTTCGCGTGCTCCAACAGGTGCTCCAGAAGTTGAGGTTACGATAACCACGTGGGAACCGTAAGTGCAGTCATCATACAGGTGGGTGCTTCTAGACCACGTTCTGGGAAAATGAGTTTTAAAAAGGCAGGTTTGCGGAAAAATGTTATGCATCTCAAAGTTCTTCGTCGTAAACGAGATAACATAGTTGGGTCGGCTAAATTAATCCAGCAATTCAATGAGCAGTATGACGATAGCAAAATCGATCAAGTTGCTATAAGAATTGAGCGTTTAGATGGGCTTTGGGATAAATTTGAGGACACGGAGGATGAAATTGAAGCATTAGAGGACCATGAGGAAGGGTTTTCGGAAACTCGACAGGAATTCCAAAACCTGTACTTCGATCTCAAGGCGTCGCTGGTTAGTAAACTCCCCAGGGCAGTAACTACTAATTCTCCTTCCCCTGGTCCTAGCTCCTCACGGCACTCTGTACCACCTGCTAACCAACCCATGTCGGTTAAGCTACCCGAAATAAAAATTCCGGAATTTGGAGGTAGACCAGATGAGTGGATCGAATTTCGTGATCTGTTCAAATCGTTAGTGCACACTAATCCCCAAATTCCCGCGGTTCAGAAGCTTCACTACTTACGTAGCGCCATGAAAGGCGAGGCCTCTCGTTTGATCTCGTCATTCGCTATCACTTCGGATAATTACACTCTCGCTTGGAAAACGATCTGTGATCGGTATGAAAACAAAAAATTCTTAGTAAAGCAACACATGTCCGCAATTCTGAAAATTTCCCATGTTAAGAGAGAATTGTCATCTGCTCTCGCAGAATTAGCCGATGAATTTAACCGACATGTGGCCATTCTTGATAAACTTGAAGCACCAGAAGTCCATTGGAATTCGTTCCTAGTAGAGCGCCTTAGTAGCCTTTTGGGTGAGAAATCGTTAATGGATTGGGAAGCCCAGTGCAACGATAATATTGTACCACAATACCAAGATCTGCTGAACTTTGTTCTAAAACGATCACGCACACTGCAAATGTGCAAACCAGTACAAGGTTCGCATCCAACGAATGTCCAAAAGCCCACCCGTGCGAAACTATCCTCTCATGTCGCCTCTGAAAACATCGTCAAATGCCCTAGCTGTAAACAGGCTCACTCTATTTCGCAGTGTGAGTCGTTCTTGAAATTGACGCCCAACAATCGGCTGGATTTTGTCAAAAAGAATCAACTTTGTATTAACTGCCTCAGAGGAGGACATTTAGCTAAAGATTGTCGGAGCAGCCTTTGCAAAACATGTGCAAAGAGACACCACAGCTTACTTCACCTCCCCCCAATTGTGTCTGCTTCCAGTTCGATGGATGAAAGGCCAGCGAATACTACGTCTTGCACGGCAGTTTGCTCTGCCGATGGAACCATCACTCAAGCAAAATCCTCGTTCTCGGTATCGGTAGCACCATCGGTGGTGCCTTCGCGTACTCCACCGAAGGCAAATTCGTCGTCGCCGCAAACGTTCGCCGTCGGTAGCCCCTAACTTTCGTCGTCGGTATACTCGAATTGTCGTTCCGAACAAAATGAACCACTTCCCCATTGCTCTTATGAAAGCTCCATGTCGTTCACACCAACAAATAAATCCCGAGAAAGCACAGTGTTCTTATCTACAGCATTGGTACGAGTACAAGATGCTGACGGTATTGGTCACTTTGCAAGAGCTTTACTCGATAGCGGATCACAGTCAAACTTCGTATCCGAGTCCATGTGCCAGAAGCTAGGCTTGAAACGCAGTCGTATAAATCTGCCCGTGAGTGGCATTGGCCAGGCGACTGTGAGTGTACGCTATTGTGTACAAATCTCCCTCGCATCACGTTTTGGAAGCTTCGTACAAGACATTGACTGCCTAGTTCTTCCAAAATTGACTGTGAATCTCCCAAGTCGCCATGTAAATGTCTCAAAATGGAACATTCCACGCCACGTTCCACTAGCAGATCCAAAATTCAATATCAGTCATGGCATCGACATGATTGTGGGTGCAGAACTATTTTTCTCGCTAATTGAATCGCATCAAATAATTCTTGCCGACAATTACCCTGTTTTACAAAAAACGGTACTTGGTTACGTAATTTGTGGGAAATATTCAGCCAACACCACTGGACCAGTAACATGCCACGTAGTTACTGAACAGGATTTGAACACTCAATTAGAGAAAATGTGGGAGGTCGAAAATCTTGACGTTGGAAAGGCACTCACGCAGACAGAACAAGACGTCGAAAATCACTTTCTTCAAACTGTTTCACGTGATGCCACTGGCCGCTACATTGTGCGCCTTCCCTTTCGTGAGTCCATGAGTTCGTTGCTGGATGACTCTTACGACCAGGCTGTGAAGCGATTTTTGCTTGCTGAGAAACGATTTGCTCGAGACAAGAAGCTGCGTGAGGAGTACACGAAATTCATGGACGACTATGAACGATTAGGGCATATGGAAGTCGGTTCTCGTGTCGCGGGTCCGCAGTATTTCCTCCCCCACCACGCTGTACATCGGCCCGAAAGTAGCACTACGAAAACTCGCATTGTTTTTGATGCCAGCAGCAAGGGCTCGGGCGCTCTCTCGCTTAACGACACCCTTCACACTGGGCCAACAGTGCAACCACCTTTGCTGACTCATATTTTGAATTTTCGGCTGCCTCGATACGTTTTCACCGCGGACGCGGAGAAAATGTTCCGCCAGATATGGGTCCACCCCGATGACCGGCGGTATTTGAAGATAATCTGGCGTCCGGACCCATCTTTGCCATTGCAAATTTATCAGCTAAAAACGGTGACCTATGGGCTTGCCTGTTCACCTTACCATGCAGCTCGTGTGCTTATGAAACTCGCTGAGGAAGATGGGCATAAATATCCACTAGCGGCTGCTGTTGTTACTAAACGTATATACGTCGACGACGCTTTAGCTGGAAGTGATTGTCTTAATGAAGCTACAGAAACATGCCGTCAGCTCCGTGAGTTACTGCATCTCGGAGGGTTTTCGTTACGGAAATGGAGCAGTAACGATACACGAATTTTGAAATACATTCCTACCGAGTTGTGGGAAAATGCCTCGAAAATGGAAATTTGTCGTTCGACGGTGACTGCTTTGGGTCTTCTTTGGAATCCAACAGGCGACTTCTTTGAATTTAAGATTCCTTCTTTTCCGGAATTGGCCAAAGTTACTAAGCGCATTGTAGTCTCTGAAACAGCTCAACTGTTTGACCCATTAGGACTGCTCGGTTCGATTGTCATCAGCGCTAGAATTTTCGTTCAACGGCTTTGGGCAAAAAATATATCATGGGACGAAGAGCTTTCGACCGAAGAGAGTGCCTGGTGGATGAATTTTCGAAGTGAGATGAAAGTATTGCAGCAACTAGCAGTTCCTCGTAGAGTTCTCTCAAACTCAGATAGAAATTATCAGCTCCATTGCTTTTGTGACGCCTCTGAGAGAGGATACGGCTGTTGTGTTTATGTGGTTAGCCAAAATACAGAAGGTCAAACAATAAGCCAGCTTTTGATTACAAAGTCTCGCGTCGCCCCATTACGCGGGTTGTCGATCCCACGACTCGAGTTGTGCGCAGCGCTACTAGGCAGTCAATTAGTGGACAAATTACGTAACGGGACAGATTTTTCCGGATCCGTCACATTCTGGACAGATTCTACTGTGGTATTATACTGGCTTCAAGCTCCACCAGCTGATTGGAAAGTGTTTGTATCCAATCGAATTGCCGAGGTACAAAGGCTCTCAAAGGGATTCCAATGGAGACATGTTCCCACAGAACACAACCCAGCTGACAAAATTTCTCGTGGGATTCGTCCTAATCAAATAATGGACGACGAACTTTGGTGGCATGGGCCGCAATATCTCTCACAGCCGGTATCTTATTGGCCTGAAACATTACCGAACTCTACACCATTGCCAATGACTGAGATGGAGCTTGAAAGAAGACAAATCGTTGCTCTAAACTGTGTGGAAATCGACGATTCTATATTTTCCAAGTTTTCTGAATTTGGGAAGCTTTTGAAGGTCGTCGCTTGGTGTTTGCGGTTTTCCACCAATATTCGAAAAAGAGCGGACGAGCGTATCATTGGTAAGCTAACACCAATTGATATACCGACCGAATACGCCACACCGAACGAATGCCGCACCAGCACGTTTGAATGGAAGGTGCTCCTGCCAGTGTTTTTGCCAGAATTGACGCACTTCACAGAGGAAGGTAATATTAGTACCTTAACAAGCAATGAATGTATTGCTAATAATTTAGGCTATGACGAAGGCTCAAATGACTGCGGCAACCATTCGAGTTGTGATATGAATTGTGTAAATTTAAATGATGAACACTTAAATGAATCTGATAATGCAAGGCATGATGTAGACCTTCCAAAAGCTTCCGAGGCTCTTGTTTATTGTCAAAATTTCAATCGTATGAGAGGATCTTCAAAAATCAAGCAAATCCATGAAAACATATTAGCGTCATCTTTTCCGATCATATTAGGCACAGAAACAAGTTGGGACGAATCTATAAAAAGCGAAGAAGTTTTCGGATGTGATTATAACGTTTTTAGAGACGATCGTGATTTTCTTATGTCACAAAGAAAATCAGGAGGAGGGGTCCTCATTGCAGTTTCTTCAAAATTTAATTCTGAAATTATTTGTTCCTCGAAATTTAAAGAGTTTGAACATGTTTGGGTGAAAGTAAATATAGAAAACGAAAAACATGTATTTGCATCAGTGTACTTTCCACCTGATCATGCCAACAAACATGCTTACGACTCCTTTTTCAAAAATGCTGAAGATATCATATCTGGCCTTCCCCCTGAGGTGAAAGTACACATATATGGTGACTTCAACCAACGCAATGCTGACTTCATCCCTGATTTTGAAAATGAGGGCATCATGCTTCCAGTGGTCGGGGAAAATGAAACATTACAATTAATTTTCGACAAAATTGCAATTTTGGGCCTGAACCAAATTAATCATGTAAAAAATCGGCAAAATTGTTACCTTGACTTTCTATTGACAAACATCCAAGAAGATTTCTACGTTAATGAAAGTATTGCACCCTTGTGGAAAAATGAAGCATTTCATACAGCACTAGAATACTCATTATTTATTCACAATAACTGCAGACCCACAATGTGCGAATATGAGGATATCTATGAATACGATAATGCAAATTATGAAAACATAAAAAATAGAATAAATTTAATTGACTGGCAATCACTGATCAGAGAAGAAAATACTGTCGAAAAAGCTGTTGATATCTTTTATAGTTTACTAATGGAAATTATTCGTGAAGAGGTACCTCTCAAAAGGAAAAAACTTTTTGGTAATTCAAAAAATCCCATCTGGTTCAATAGAAATATCAGAAATTTAAAAAATCGAAAGCAAAAGGCTCACAAAATTTATAAAAAGCATGAAAGTGATGATAATATGCAGAAATACCTGGACTTATGTGAACAGTTGAACATTGCTATAAATTCTGCACTTGAAGAGTACAATAGAAAAATTGAGAGCGATATAAAGTCATGCCCAAGAAGTTTCTTTAACTATACTAAAACAAAATTAAAATCAAACAATCTACCATCAAAAATGCAACTTGACGATAAAGACGCTAACAACCCGGAAGAAATTTGCCACCTCTTTTCAACGTTTTTCCAAGAAATCTATACGACATTTTCAGAAGAGGATCGGGACCTAAATTATTTTTCATTCTTCCCTGCTTCCTCAAATGACATTAGTGTGCACCAGATAAGTGTACAAGACATCTTATCAGGCTTGAAAGGATTGGATGCCACAAAAAGTGCAGGACCTGATGAAATCCCTCCAGTATTTATGAAGAAGCTTGCTGTTGAATTAACATCTCCTTTGTTTTGGCTGTTCAATATGTCACTAAAATCCGGCAAATTTCCTAAAATTTGGAAGAAATCATTCTTAGTACCTATTTACAAATCAGGGAAGAAAACTGATATTCGTAATTATCGTGGAATTGCTATAATTTCCTGTATTCCAAAGCTCTTTGAATCCATTGTTAATAGAAAATTGTTTGGGCAATTAAGGAACAGAATTACAAATGCACAACATGGATTTTTTAAAGGCCGTTCCACTTCTACAAATTTACTAGAATTCACCAATTATACTTTGAATGCTATGGACAATGGTAACTATGTAGAGGCTCTGTATACTGATTTCAGCAAAGCATTTGACCGCATTGACATCTCTATGTTACTCTTCAAGTTAGAAAAAATAGGATTTGATAAACCATCTTTAAACTGGATACTATCATATTTAACAAATCGGCAACAAATAGTAAGATATAATGGTAAAAAATCGAATCCTATCCATGTTACATCAGGAGTTCCTCAAGGCTCACATCTAGGACCTCTTCTTTTCATATTATATGTAAATGATATTTCCTACATTCTTAAGCATATAAATATTCTTATCTATGCTGATGATATGAAGTTATTCATGGAAATCAAGTATGCCAACGACATTGACATCTATCTGAGTGAAATATCTATTTTTGATGAATGGTGTAGTAAAAGCCTACTTCAGTTAAATGTTAAAAAATGCAATTTAATTACTTTTAGCAGAAAGCGAAACACAGAAGAAACAACTGTAGTTTTAGGAAATCAAATCGTTGAAAAATGCGATAGGGTCAGAGATTTAGGCGTAATTTTAGACTCAAAACTCACTTTTATCGATCATTACAACACCATTATACATAAAGCAACAAATATGCTCGGTTTTATCAAACGCTTTGGTTTTAACTTTAATGATCCATACACTATCAAAACTTTGTACGTCGCTTACGTGAGGTCTATATTAGAGTATTGTAGTATTGTATGGTCTCCTTTTATGAAGACGCATGAAGAACGTCTTGAATCAGTTCAAAAGCAATTTCTGTTATATGCTCTTCGTAAATTGGGCTGGACATCCTTCCCTCTTCCATCTTATGAATCAAGATGCATGCTCATTGATATTCAGACATTGAAAAAGCGCCGCGAATTCGCTATGGTTTCATTCGTGAACGATATTGTTTCGCATCGTATAGATTCTCCTAACCTATTAAACAGTTTAAATTTTTATACTCCTTCCCGGCAATTGAGGAATCGTAACTTGTTTTTTATTAATCACCGTCGTACTAATTATGCAAAATTTTCTCCTCTAAACCGAATGATGAGTTTATATAATCAACATTGCGAAACAATAGACTTAACAATGTCGCGTAGTAACCTAAGAATATACTTTAACTCTGTAAGATATAGCAGTATATAGATTTAAGTGTTAACATGTAGTCTACTTTGATTGACGATAATAAATAAATAAAATAATAGAGAAGGCTTTAAAATCGGTTATCCACCTGGCACAAGCAGCTGTTTTCTCAAATGAAATCCATCAACTAACCCTCAGCAAAATGAACGCAAATCAGAATATCGTCATCGATTCAAAGTCGCCTCTTAAAAACCTCAACGTTTTCCTCGACGATAATGGATTAATTCGTCTGAACAGCCGGTTAAGCAACTTGGAAGGCCCATATGACACGAAATTTCCTCTTGTTATTCCAGCGAAGCATCGTTTGAGTTGGTTGATTGCTCGGTCTTTACATCTACGTACTGCACACGCTGGTCCATCTCTATTGCTCTCGACGATGCGACAACGTTATTGGCCAATACAAGGAAGGCAATTGGTTCGTCGAATTGTTCGCAACTGTGTTACATGTTTTCGCTGTTCGCCTGCAAGCACAAACCAACAAATGGCACCACTGCCATCAGTACGAATAACACTTGCTCGTGTGTTCTCCAAATCGGGGTTGGATTACTGTGGACCATTCAACGTCCGTCCGCTGTATGGGAGGGGGGCTAGCGTCAAAATGTACATTGCCGTATTCGTGTGCCTGTCGGTGAAGGCCGTTCACGTCGAAATCGTCTCCGACTTGTCGTCCGGTGCGTGTATCAACGCCGTAAAACGGTTCGTTGCTCGACGCGGTCGGTTAATCGAGCTTCGGTGCGATAACGCTACAGCTTTCGTCGGAGCTGATCGTGAGATGCGTGAACTTCGTCGTCGGTATATGCAGCAGTTTCAGACAGATGAATGGGATAGCTACTGTGTCGACTCAGGGATCTCGTTCAAGTTCATCCCTGCCCGATCTCCGCACTTCGGGGGGTTGTGGGAGGCCGGAGTGAAATCGTTTAAACGCCACTTTCGACGAATCTTCGGTAACTCATCGTATACGATTGACGAACTAACAACAGCAGCTACACACATTGAAAGCATCCTGAACTCTCGGCCTCTCACCCCTCTCACGGATCATCCTGGCGACCTCTCCGTTCTGACACCTGGGCATTTTATTATCGGGGAGCCAATGTTTTCGTTACCTGAGCCCGATGTAACAAACGTTACTGTATCCAGATTGTCTCGTTTTCAGGAAATGCGTCGTGCGGTCCAAAATTTTTGGAAATGTTGGTCAAGAGATTATTTAACTCTCCTGCATCAACGCTCGAAGTGGAGGAAGGCGACCAAGAACATCGACCCTGGAACCATCGTCTTGGTCAAACAAGACAACTATCCACCATTCACATGGCCCCTGGGACGAATCATGGAGACCTTTGTCGGACCGGATGGATTAGTACGTGTAGTCCTCGTACGTACTGGTCGTGGTCTCTACAAGCGAGCAATTACTGAGGTCAGTTCATTACCAATCGAGGAGGAAGATGTCGGCGGTGACATGCAAGCCGCTGATCGAGATCACCAAGGAAGGTTGAACCATGCCGGTTCAACGGGGCCCGGGATGTTATGAGTACTTAAAGAATTGCGAATATCAAATGACCAGTTTCAACTATCATTTTAAATTGCATTGAATATAATTTCGAACATTCACTCAAATAAATTTCCGTAACGCTAGATATGAGTTCCCGAGAGTTGCGTTTCATGATTTCCTCTCAATTTCCAAGACTACCACATCCATACTCAGTATATGAATTGAGCAAATTGTAAAACACTACTTTAGTATGAATATAGCAGTTAAACCGATCACACGCATCGAATGTCTTCTCTATCCGAAGTGGTTTACCAGTCCGCCGCGAATCAACCCAGTCGACCAAGTCCGCAAGTTATCGGTCGTGACTTCGTTTAAAGTTCTGGTGCGCCGTCGTAAGTATAGTTCGCGAGTTTTGCGTGAACAAAATGTATAGAAAATATATAGAATAGTGTCATAGGTTTCGGCCAGAGTAGACGCGTCACGTGAAGCGAAAATCCTTTGTTATCCCTTCCCATGCAGTGTCTACTCTGACCGCGCTTTTAGACATTAAGAAGCATTTGCATCACGAGATTCACCTAATTCCATTAATCTACTTCAAATAGTTTGAAACACAGTAAGAGGGTAACCGCTATTATTCTAAACTTAAAGTGTTTGTCTATATCACTCGGAGTCTAAAAAAAATGGCCTCGTGGATTATGGGGCTGTCTTAGACTAAAATCTAAAAATCAATGGAGCATGTTTCAAGAGCTTCTGAGCCTTTGTAAAAAATAACCCTTATGTTCAGGACGAGAATATATCATGAATGTCTACAATGATAGATGAAGACAGCTCCAAATATTCTTCTGCCGCCATCAGTGTACACAGTTCACAGTCCCTCATATGGCGGTATCGGATCGCTAATGCAATAACACACGTTACATCAAAACTGGTATTTGGACTTCCAGAACCTATAAGTACCGTTTTTATTCATATTACGGACACTTAAGACCTCAGTGAAGTATAACCCAGCATAGAGCATACAAAATAAATCATTCTGTATGATTCCTTAGCGTTATCGATCGTCGGAAGGCCTTAACTTTCGAATGATGGATAAAGAATACGCTTCCACAACCTGAATAATTTTGAATAAATCAAAACGTTTGGCCTTTTTTATGATTCTTATTCCGGACGCTTCCTTACTTTTGCCTCATATTCCGGACACTTTGATTCGATCAAATCATCAAATGAAATCGTCAAATCACTAAAGAGACATCTAAGGTAGTTGGGCATTATAAATTTTCAAAGATATTTATGGAAAAAGCTTACTAAAACGATCCTTGGAATTGAGAACTTTTGAACGGCAAAAATTGGAATATTTCGTGTGAAATGTTTTCCATACAAAGTAGTGTCCGGAATTTGAAGCTGTCCGTAATATGAATCAAAACGGTATAACGAATTTTATTGAGAAAAAACAAACCATGTACCTTTGTTGGGTCTGCTGGTGACAGATTGTTTATTTCGAGTACTACGCATATTTCATGGCATGCTTGTTAACACGCAGACTTGATTGCGTGAATATTGAAGAATATTAGAAGGATTAATCTCGATACTAGCCAGTGTCTTGCCCCTTGGTGAAAACCCAAAGTTCTACCATTCTACTGCAGGAAATTGTAAAGAATATAGATTAAAATAGAAGATGGGGATGGGAAAATTTAAGTGCACATACACATGCAAATAAAATCACATTTTTACCACCCAGAAAAAAATATTTCAACTCCATCTTTTTCTTCTTTTTCTTGGCAACCTAATTGATGTCCCTTTCAAGACAATGCACATTGGGGAAATCCAAACCCAAAGGTGGAAAAAATTGATAACTTTCACAATAGAGAGATAAAAAATAAGTTTTATAGCTTGTTCGAAAGAAAATTTTCCCAGGAATCGATTGGTGATGGTTTCATGAATGTGGGACCGCTCTGGGATAAGCAATGGTGCCCGTTTTACCCCGATTCCTTGAAAATTTTTGATTTTCATGTTGTTTTGTGTAAAATTGTTTTATTGTGGAGAATATTTCCGATGAATTCCATCATCCCTAATTCATTCAACATTTTTTATACAGTATTGGACAAAACATTTGCAACTTTTCCGATTTTCCATATAAAATGGCCAACTTTGGTAAGCTATATCTCAGTTATTTATAAACCGATATGAATGAAATTTTGACAGAACATAACTTGAATTTTAACATATATTTTTGAGTAATTTTTCTAATCACAAGTTCAAAAGCAGTAACGGTTTGATTAAAGTCAATTTTTAGACGATTTTTTATAAATGACACAACTAAACATATTGAAGGAATAGCTTCATGGTATCTTCAGCAAAGTTGTAGATTTTAACGAGGTGAACAATTTTGCTGAAGACAGTTTTTGTGTAGGGCTATCAGATTTTGAGATAAATTGTTTTGAATTTTTCGTCGAAAATTACACTTTAGATAAACCGTTATAATTTATAAACCCGTGATTGGAAAAATCACTCAAAAATATATGTTAAAATTCAAGTTATATCTGATGTTCTGTGAAAATTTCATTCGAATCGGACGATAAATAACTGAGATATAGCTTACCAAAGTTGGTCATTTTGTATGGAAAATCGAAAAAGTTGCAAATGTTTTGTCCAATACTGTAGATAACCTTATAAAAAAATGGAAATTTAAAGGGATTATAGGGCCAAATGAACAATGAAATATTTTTTTAAAGAGGATTTATTGTTTTTCATTTTTTCAACGTGTTTTTTTATTGAAATAAATACAAAAATAGTAAAATAACCATAAATGTAGCTTGCAGAAATAAGTTGTAGTGAAATTTATAAGAAATGTATGATAATTAATTATGCTCTATGCACAATATTGTGAATAATTAACCTTCTTATATCACAAACTCCAAACATTTCCAAACGATATGCAATAGTTTGGGTACACGTTATTGATCTAAATGATCGATTGCCGTTAGCCTCATTGATAGCAGGTAGTGGGAGCATATAGCTTTTTGGCTATTTTTGCCCTAATTCCCCTAAAAACGATTTAGTTCAGAATTAATTAAACAGATATCTCAAAATTAAATTTAATATCTACTGATTTGTTTATTCTGTATCTAATACAATATTTAAAGCATAAAACGTAGGAGATTATGGGGATCTTTTACAAACAAATAAAAAAATAACCAAATAAAAAAACAAAAATGAATCCACCTTGAAACCATCTGTCGTTTTCTTCTGATTGAAACAAATTACATATCAGGTTAGTTACACAATCACTACTGTAGTAATTTCATGAAAGTTAAATTGCATTTTACAAGAAATTATTCGGGAATAATTTTGTCTTTTTACGGATATTTGGTATTACAATATTTCAATTGCCATCATACACTAGAGAAAAAGTGACAATAAAAGTGAAAATGCAGTTGCTAACCATGCTCAATTCTAGATTTTTTCCAAAATCGATCATTCATTCAATTAGTATAATATATAGTACTATGTTTGTTATGTTTCCGCCCTCTACAAACAGATTGCTTGTTAGTTGACATTTATGTCCCTCTTGGTGAATCATACTGTGTTAATATTGTAAACAGTTATTATGGTTACATCTGTTTGACTGAATGTTAAGCATGTTCAATAGCTTTCTAAAACGCATAACATAAAGAAATTATTTTCTTGTTTTATATGTTTTCATAAAAGAGTACGAACAAACTTGAATAACAAAAAGATAAACGCTGAGTCACCAGATAACATGCATTTATATATCTTAGTTTGTTTTCATTTCGTTGAATAAGCAGGCCACATAACAAACAAAACATAAATTATACTAATGAAATGGATAAATGAGTTTGAAAAATATTGAGAATTGAGCATTGCAACTACTACATCTTACACAATACAAATGTGCCATTAGACTGGCCCTTAAACAAAAAAGTTGTAAAATTCAACGGGGCACCCCCTTGATATGAGTCTCAGGGTAAGAAAAAGGCTCTCTCAAAATTTCAACTCAATTGGTTGCTTCTCCAGCTGGCGCATTCAATTTGAAGTTTGTATGGGATATTCGTTTCAAATATATTGAAAATTGATCCTTTGTCACTGTTTCGTTCCGTATACTAGTTAATAGCGTTCAATTTATCTCACAATGATAAATTCACTAGTTGATACCTCAATGAACAAAGTTGCAGAAGATCGTATCTGGATTTAAGCTCATTTTCATTGAACTTTCAGCTGTTGAAAGATAGGCTTAGATCAGCACTCTCGTACAATCACATGTATGCATGCGCCTCATGCAGCAGCTCGTCCAGCGTCATAGGTGGCTATGATGCGCTTAGTGGCTACCACCAAGCTATGTTGAAGAAATACTAAGCATTATTGCAAATCTACTTCAGTTAGGTGAAACACCAACTTTATCAATTTTAATCATGATACAACCTTCTACAATATTATTCACTATAGTATCAAGTAGTGTTTTTGGCATTCTGGGTTCAATTGAGCGTAACCAACAATTTTCCTGGAGCAAACAGTAGATGATGTGCTAGTTCCCATATATTTGAGCTGGAAATACCATATTAACTTCAGTTCAAATGCGCCAGCTCATGGAACGACCAAATGAGCTGAAATTCTCAGGAAGTCTTCCTCTAATCCTAAGGAATAATCCTGAGGGGTGCCCCGTGGAATTATACAACTTTATTTTTCTCCCATACTCAGCTGGGCCAGTCTAATGTGCCATATTTAAATATATGGAAGACTTTGTTTGTTCACTTTTATGACCACTATTTCTGTAGTAGGGTGTAGAGGTACATAGGCACTTCCATGATTCACTTTGGCAAGGGGGATTTTTTCAGTTAAATTGTCTGAAACTTTGCAATAAGAAACACTTTAATACGATGCATACTCTTACCAAATATGAGCTTTGTAGTTTTCAAAAACCCCACTGCCGAATATTGTTATAATAAACATTTGTAAAAAGACAAAATTATTTCCCAAATAATTTCGTGTAAAATGCAATTTTACTCTCATCAAATTTCTACAGTTATGCTTGTGTAACTAACTTAATCCTGAGTGATTTGTTTCAGTCAGAAAAAAACTGCAGAAGGTTTCTTAGTGGATTCATTTTTGAGTTTTTTACTTGTTTTGTTTATTTTTTTTTTCAATTTATGTGTAAAAATCCCCATAATCTCCTATGTTTTATTATTGAAATACTGTACCATCCACTGAATAAACAATTTAGTAAATAATAAATTTAATTCGGAGATATCTGTTCAATTAATTATGAAACAAATCGTTTTTAGGGGAATCGGGGCAAAAATAGCCAAAAAACTATATGCTCCCACTATCTGCTATCAATGAGGCTAACGGCAATCGATCATTTAGATCAATATCGTGTACCCAAACTATCGCATATCGTTTGGAAATGTTTGCAATTTGTGATATAAGAAGGTAAATTATTCACAATCCTGTGCAAAGAGCATAATTAATTATCATATATTTTCTATAAATTTCACTACAACTTTTTTTCTGCAAGCTATATTTATGGTTATTTTTTTTCTATTTTAGTATTTATTTCAATAAAAAACACGTTGAAAAAATGAAAAACAAAAAATCCTCCTCAAAAATATTTTACTGTTCATTTGGCCCCATAATCCCCTAAATTTCCATATTTTTATAACGTTCTCTGTTGAACATTGTTGAATGGACTAGAAATGACGGAGTTCATCGGAAATAATCTCCATAATAAAACAATTTTACACAAAACAACATGAAAATCAAACATTTCCAAGGAATCAGGCAAAACGGGCACCATTGCTTATCCCAGAGCGATCACACGTTTATGGAAGCATCACCAATCGATTCCTGAGAAAATTTCCTTTCGAACAAGCTATAAAACTTATTTTTAGTCTTTCTATTGTGAAAGTTATCAATTTTTTCCACCTTTGGGTTCGGATTTCCTTAATGTGCAATGGCACGCTATGTCTGAACCAGACAATTATAAAAATTTAATGTACATTGGATTTTTCCTCGCAAAAGATCAGTATTTGGTCTATATTTTCATAATCGGAAGGTTTTAAAATATTCTATCGGTGAATTTTTTTCCATACATTTTGTATGGGCAATAATGCGTCGAAAAACTGGGTTTTCGTGGATTTTAGTATGAAAAATAACTAAAAAGTGGAAAAAATCAAAATTTCACCGATGAAATATTTTAAAACCTTCCGACAATGAAAAAATAACCCAAAAACTTAACTTTACCGAGAAAAAACCCAATGTTTTTATAATCGTCTGGTTCAGACATAGCGTGAATGGCTCTGTTATGGTTCGTTACCGTGTGAGCCTTTAGTTTTAAGTGTGTTTCATAACGTTCTGTGAAAAGATAAAGAGGTTTTGTACCTCTTTGAGAAAGATTTCCTAAAAGAAATCAGTCAAAGGGGTTTTTACTGTTTTCAAAATTTTTGATTAAAAATAAATAATAATAATGTCTTAGGGCATAACGTCCCCACTGGGACAGAGCCGGCTACTCAGCGTAGTGTTCTAAGAGCACTTCCACAGTTATTAACTGAGAGCTTTTTTGCCAAAGTTGCCATTTTCGCATTCGTTTGTCGTGTGGCAGGTACGATGATATTTTATGCCCAGGGAAGTCCATTACGAAAAGATCCTGGACCGACCGGGAATCGAACCCAGACACCCTCAGCATGGCTTTGCTTTGTAGCCGCGGACTCTAACCACTCGGCTAAGGAAGGGTTTATTTCTTTATATAAACATTTAAAATAAATTACATTCACCGAATTCAAAACGTTTTGTAACCGATTTGCAGTCAGTGATCCCAACCTTAGGGTCACTGTTGTTATGAAATCAAGCCTCCGAAACAGTAAAATAATCTAAGATCATTCTCCCTGACTCCATCCATCAACGCCATGTGGGATAGATAGATGAATGTAAACAACTATAGACATGGGCGTGTTCCTGTAATTCTCAACGAGTTTCAAATGTATTCCCGCCAAGGCCATACCTATCAGTATTCTCGCTTTGACTAGCGGCTAGCAGTCGGAAACATTTTTGTTACATATGTAGTAAAAAAAAACTTTCCGGTACTTACATTTCTATGAAGCCACACATCGTCGTATTGTCATCGAGTTGTAAACAAATTTCCATCAGTCAAATGGCTCTCCCCCACAACGACGACGGCAACGCATGATTTGTCGGTCATGTAAAAACCGAGTGAGTGAGCCGGCGCGGCATCAAAAATTGTTCAAGGCCATCTCAATCAGATGATGTTTACTTCTTTCGCCGGTTCGCCACTAGTTGCCGTGTCCAACGAGTGTAACTTATTCTAAGTTGATGAAAGGTACTTTCCTCGACATTGCTCCAATTTTGGGTCAAATTAATAAAGTCTTCATGAATAGTGAATGACATTACGCCAGCACATCTTTTCAACATTCTAAAGTAGACGTTCTCATATTGGATTGCTATAACATTGCTTAAAAATTTAAAACTTCATGATCTTGTAAATTATGAAGGCTCAAGTAAAAATAGAGCAAATGACAGAACTCAAAAAGCAGTTTTCTCGTTTTAAACCAACAAAAAAAAACACAAAGCTGTTTTATTTGCCAAATAAAAGAGCTGTGTGTTTTTTTTCGATTAGTCTGTTTAAAAAGAGAGAACTGCTTTTTCAGATTTAACATTTCCACTATTTTTACTTGTACCTTCATGGGTAGCAAAATAGAACAGTTGGCTCATTCTATTTTGTGTTACAAAAATCAAGTTGAAACATTTTGGAATCCAACTTGAATATAGTAGCGAAAATTTGAAGAAACAAATATCTTGTAAAAATAAAAGGCAGCAGTGCAATTCCTTTTTTACATTAATTTTTATATCTAGGTGTTCTGTGTTACGTAATGGAATTGTGGAGATTTTCAAATGATGTTTGGAAGCATTGGGAGAAATCTTCCATTTTTGCAAGCATTATGAAAAGAATTTAAACTCATTTGCAATATACTACAGATGATACGCAGGCTTCGTTCTTTGGCGGAGAGGCCTGTGTCATCTGCAAACAAAGATTTTTTACATCCCTGAGGTAACTCAGGTAAGTCAGATGTGGAAATATCGTATGATATTGGTCCCAAAATGCTGCCTTGAGGAACACCAGCTCTTACAGGAAGTCTTTCAGATCTGGAGTTCTGATAATTAACCTGAAGTGTACGATTTGACAGATAACTTTGAATTATTCTAACAATGTATGTTGGAAAATTTAAGTTTTTCAATTTTACAATCAAACCGTCATGCCAAACACTGTCGAATGCTTTTTCTATGTCTAGAAGAGCAAGACCAGTAGAGTAGCCTTCAGATTTGTTGGAACGGATCAAATTTGTTACACGTAAAAGTTGATTAGTGGTCGAATGTTCATGGCGGAATACGAACTGTTCATTGGCAAACATTGAATTTTCGTTGATGTGGACCATCATTCTGTTCAAAATAACCTTTTCAAAAAGTTTACTGATGGAGGAAAGCAAACTGATTGGACAATAGCTAGAAGCTTCTGCAGGATTTTTGTCTGGTTTTAAAAATTTTAGAACTTTGGCATTTTTACATTTGCCAGGAAAATATACCAACTGAAAACATTTGTTTAGAATATTAACAAAAAATGATGAGCAACATTTTGATTTTTTTTTTGATGAGGATGTAAAGATGTCCATCATCGCCAGGGGCTTTCATATTTTTCATTGTTTTCATAATAGTTCTCACTTCATCTAAATCATTCCCCTAGGAATTTTCGAAAATGTTGATTAGGAATGATTTTCGAATCCGGACTATTTAACTTGATATTCAATTGGACTAGTGAGCCCTAAATTAAAATGGTGCGCGCTTTCAAACTGTACAGCAAGTTTTTCAGCTTTTTCGCAATTAATTTGAGCATTTCGCAAAAGGGTTTAGAGCCAGGGTCCAATTGAGAAATTTCAATCAAGATTACTGTCCATGTATGTTTCATATGTATTGCAGTCCGGCTCGAAAATAATTGAAAATGAATCTAATAGGACTGGGAATCGCTTCATGGTATACATGAAATATTTCAGGGACATGACCAGAATCAAAATCAGCATGAGTAACCAATGGCCACAAAGGTGGCGAGTCGGTTAACCCGTATAGGCCTGAGTGAAAGCAAAAATACTGAAACCCTAGCCACTCAGCGAATTCTTAACTGATTCAAATGATTTTTTGTCAGTTCACTGGCCCACATATCCAGTATCTGGAAGTGGCCAGAGGAACTCGGAAATACTCCTGTGGCCGGAGTTATTCCGGTGGGTCACTGGGTCAAGTCGGGTAAAAAGGGCTATTTTTTGGGACATACCAAGTTACCTTTATTTATTTACAATGGCAATAATTTTAATTTGCAAAAATCATTAAGATCTGATGTTCAACAGTATAAATTAAGAGTTTTGCACCGTTTAAAATATACTTGATGTGGCCATTCGGACGTAATGCCCGGAAGAACCGGCTGTAGATTTGTTGGATACTAAACTATTTCAACTCTCGAAAAGTAGAAATCAAACATAATTGTGCACATAAATGCGTTCCCATAAACTTGGTACAGATGTTCAGATACAAATTGGCAACTTTATAATAAGTTTGAGGCGTCCCGGGACCCGAACATAGTAATTTGTAGGATTAATCAAATGCAAAACTCATAGTTTTCCAATTCAATCGTTTCTCAAAAGGTTTACACTGATGCAATTTTCTTTAAATTCCGTCATGTATTGACCCCATTATAGCCGATTCCGGAAATTATCTGTGACTTTAAATTTGCCTACCTTCAGGGGCACAAACGCACGGTACCCTTCTCACCCGACCTGACCCAGTGATCTACCGGAATAACTCCGGTCACAAGAATATTTCCGTGTTCCTTTGTCCACTTCTAGAAACTAGATATGAGTGCCAGTATACTGGCAAAAAATCATTTGAATCCATTAAGAATTCGCTGAGCGGTGAGAGTTTTAGAATTTTTGCTTTTACTCAGGCCTATACGGGTTAAGATCAAATCAATCGTAGAAGAGTTTCTAGAAAAGGAAAAACAAGTAGGGCTAACAGGTATTGAATTGAGAAATATACAAAAGAGCACTCATCAAATAAAATTCTGCCGTTGGAATTGCTTTGCGAGTTATTTCATGAGCGATGTTTTGCATTGAAGTCATCAATGACAAACAACTTAACTTATTGCGAGTCAATTTCCGCAAGTCAGTTTGAAGCAAATCAACTTGCTGCCCAGTGCATTGCATATTCACTAGGTTGTATTTTAACAGAAACACCTAAAGTTTCCAAAACTTTGGTTTCAAATAACTGAGAAAAGTTGATACTTAAAACGCCTATGAATTATGATTGCAACTCCCCCACATGCTGCTACGATAAACAAAAATATTTGGATCTCTTTTGAGCTTAAATCCAGGTTTTTAATAAGCTTCAGTAATAACTGCTATATGTATGGTATTAGCTGTTAGAAAATTAAACAGCCGTCCTCTTTACCATTCAAAGAACGAGCATTCCAATTCAAAATATTGCAAAAAAATTGGGACAATTAGAGAAACGTTATCCAACAACAATTTAATTAGTAAATTTTACCCCAAATTTAACTGCTTCAGTCAAAGTGATTGTTTTGAACATCGCATCAATCATTTGATTCAACTGTTCAGTAAAAAAAAATCAAAAACTGATGATTTTCTGTTGAGATTTACCGTTGATGAAGAGACTTTATTCCGTTACCTGCAGCAAAGGCAATTTCCATTTAATTTAAGATAATTAGAAGGGTTACCCATAAGAAGACAATTTGAAGGGGAGGAAATGAAATTACAATTTTGGCCTAGGAATTGTCTTGGGTAAATCCATTTGATATTAAAATATTTAAACGGTTTCCTCTTAATTTCCCGGCGACGCAGTCTTTGTTAAGATAAAACGAGATGCTTATTTTCCCGACGTTTCGACACGGATATTGTGTCGAAACGTCGAGCAAATAAGTACCTCGTTTTATGTTAACCTTCGGGCTGTCGCACTGTTGTACTTTGTACAACAGTTGTGATTTAAATGCTATCATTTTGCAACAAAGATATCTATCGACACCAAACCAAAATGTATTCCTCAAGAATCTTCTTAAGAACAATACTCGACAGTTTTTATTTACAGTATGGCCCTTTATAATGGGGTAAAATCAAAAAATGTACATGGAAGTCGCATAATAATGAACGCACTATATACGGTTCGAGTAAACCACAGTTTGAAATCGGTATATCTCAAATTCCAGATAATATAGAAACTTGGAGTCTTTAGTAAAGGTGTTCTGGCGGTGAAGCGCTATCTGATGGTATCTCATTGAATTCGGAATTTGACCGCTAGGTGGTACTAGTGGGCATGGAAGTTTTACTTTTGTTTTGCAGATATTTCAGGATCCTGACCGTTTAGAAGGATAGCATCTTGGGCAATGTTGTTCAGTAAGTTAAGGACTATCATTGTTCGAGCTAGTTGATTCAAAATGTTGCCACTAGGTGGCGCTAGTGGGCATGACACAGATATCTCAGGAGCCTTACCACTTAGAAAAATAGTGTCTTGGGCAAAGTAGTTCAGTAGCTCAAGGACTCTCATTATTTGAGCCAAGAAATAGGATATTTTACCACCAGGCGGCGCTAGTGAGCATGAAATTTTTGCTTTGTGGATACTGCAGGGTTTTGACTTTTTAGACAGGCACCTTGAGCAAAGTTGTTCTGTTAGGGACTATTATTATTTTACAAAATCTCGAATTTTTAAGAATTAAACAAACAAACAATTTGAGCTACTAAACAATTCTGCCAAAGACGCCATCTTTCTAAGGCTGCTGAGATATTTGCGAAACAAATGCTTTATGCTCACCTTGTGGCAAAACTTTGAATCAACTATCTCAAACAATGATAATCCTTGAGTTACCGAACAATTTTGCCGAAGACGTCATCTTTCTAAGTCGTCAGACTCTTGAGATATTCGCAAAACCAAGGGTGTTGTACAAAGTACAACGCGTGACTACTCGCGTTACAAAAATTCGCGCGACGACCGAAAGGTTAATAAAGACTGCATTGCCGGAAAATTAAGATTGAACCATACAGTCGAACAAACGGTTTCCCGTAGGAAGAAAATTAACTTGTGCATGAGCCTGATAAGAATTTACCTGATGGGTATGATTAGTAAGCAAGCGATCGTTACCTGTAAAATGAGAATTGTTAGAGGTTTTGCCTGTGGAATTCTGGCTTCGAAAAACATTGCCGGTCATCTGGCTGGTATAAGCCTCAATAGTTCGTTTGTGCGAAGGCCATCCCAAGATTTGGACTTATAGTAGCCCCCGCAATTTTCGCATACAAACCTTTTGGCATCTTCCTTTACAGGACCGACCTTAGCGTAAGAAAAATCTCCGCAAATCATGAATTGAGCATCCATGTGGCAAACTTTTGTACCATGACCCCACTTTTGGCACCGACGTCACTGAGTTCGGTTATGAAAACTTCCTTCTGGTTTCTGCAATTGTTACCAAGTTACTTGGTTACATCGAACGTAAGTCCTGCTCTTTCTAAAGCTTTAATATTATTTAGATCACTTTCGTTAAAGTGAACTAAATAATATTCCTGAGAAAGCCCTTATTCCAGAGAATGCCAGATTAGGGCGGTTCAAAATTTAAAAATGTTTCAAAACCCTATATCCCTTACCATTCTTCTTCTTTCTGGCGTTACGTCCTCACTGGGACAGAGCCTGCTTCTCAGCTTAGTGTTCTTATGAGCACTTCCACAGTTATTAACTGAGAGCTTACTATGCCAATGACTATTTTTGCATGTGTATATCGTGTGGCAGGTACGAAGATACTCTATGCCCTGGGAAGTCGAGAAAATTTCCAACCCGAAAAGATCCTCGACCGGTGGGATTTGAACCCACGACCTTCAGCTTGGTCTTGCTGAATAGCTGCGCGTATACCGCTACGGCTATCTGGGCCCCCATCCTTGCCTTTAAAATAGCGTTCTGGGAAATTTTCAGCTTTTTGAAATTTTGAGAGATGCTCCAAACACGTTTGTACTGCAATGTGAGTACAATCTTAACACCCCATAGTGAGAACTCAAACCTAATTTTGTTTGAAATTTTTTGTAAATGTTTGCAGGGATATAATCCCATGTGAAGCTGAATAATAGCTAACAAACTTTTCAATATCTCTTCTACTTTTCATCGGATTGACTAGCTCACTTCAACAAATTTCTTTATTATGGTTTGAAGAATGAATTTTCACTATGAGATGATATGTTTGTGCTTACATTCCAGTTCTAACGTTCTCAAAATTTCTCCGTTTTTCCATATAGATCTACATCTTCTTTGGGCCACCTTTAAATCACCACCGGAAAAAGCTGAAAATTTCACAGAACACTATTTTCATGGTAAGTATGGTAAGGAATAAATGGGGGTTTGGATTTTCAAACTTGTTGAATTTTGAACCGCCCTGATGCCAGATTGAGTTCTCTTTTTCACAATGATTATCTGGAAAATTCCAAGTAAATCATTAGTTCCATTTTTGATCTCTTCAAGTCATAGTCACTTGAGAGACATTTCAAGACGATTTTGAACAAACATTGATTTTTGTTTTAATAATTAAACAGTTCGTGCTTCTTCTCTTCCAGATGTTTGAGAAGAAGTTTTCGAGCTTCCGGCAAAATAGTCTCCTTATTTTGTGATTTGGAAGGAAACCTTGATTCCCCTTATGGAGTTCAAGATCTCCTGTCTAAATTCTCCAAATGCGGAAGAATTGATCACGATAGGTGGTAGTCTTTGCTTCTTGACTTGATCTTTGATTTGTCTCGGCTAGAAGCTGCTGATGTTCATAAGGTCATAAGGTAATTGTCAAAACAGCCAATAAGAATTAAAGACATAGAGATGCAATTATTGAGACGATCAATAAAGGCACTCTACGGTAGAATTAACGTGAAAACTTTGGAATCCTATTCTCTACATCTAAAATTAGCAAAAGAGTTCCAAGATAATTTTCAAATTTTCCTAACAAAAGTAAAAATAGCAGAATATTGTGAATCAGAGAGAAAACGTAAATCTTAAACAGAAAAATTTAATAAATTAAAGTATCAAAATCCAAAGTTTTCACGACCTTTTCAAAAACCTAACATATATGTATACATAACATAGATATGGAATAGTGGTTAATCGTTCATCTGCACAATTCACAGATGAACAATTGACCCTACTCAACAAAGGACTGACCTACGCTATGAGCCATTTTACGAAGCAGATCAAATGACAGGAGACCTGGGATTTTTAATCATCGTCGTCAGTTTTGGCGATGATGATGGTCGATGACTGTGCGCATTTCTAGCGTAGCTTTTCATACAGGCGAAAACTTAAATGGAGAAAAAATATTAAAATATTTCTGATCACAAAAATGCCTTTTTATGTGAAATATAGGTGAAAAAGAGGTAGCTGATACAATAACTAGGTGTAAAGTTGCAGTAACAAACATTTTTGGATCTTTTTTTTTTTGTCATTTACTTCATGTCCTCGTTTGGCAAGATGAGGCGTTGTTAAAAATCACCCTGGATTTAATTCCAGGTCTCCTGTCAATTGACGCCGTTTCGGCGATCAGCTGTTCCGAAACGTCTCGTAAAATGGCTTATACTAGCAAAACCTGACACGACACAAACAGTCATAGACTAGTATAAATAATAGATCCATGCAATGTTCTCTTCAAGTCGAGCACTAGACACTGAAGAAGTCTGTAAGTCGCATTCTGGATGTATGAAAAAGTGACGACCTATCACGATTATTTTTAGTGACGGGGTAAAACCGCCCACCCACGGAGTAAAAGCGACCACCACGATTTGTGTACACAATTTTGCGGAAAAAAATATATTAGTTCTCTGTGATTCTAAAAAATATAATGTTTTATGAATTCCACATTGCTTAACGGGGATATTAAACTATTTTTAGGGTTAATTAACTCAAAAAACTTAGACTATTCTTATCATCACCTTGAAACATCCATATTTTGAAAAAAATATGCGTATATGGTTTGTATCTTTAACAAAATTAATTTTATTTTACTCGAATAGTAATGTACATCATAGTTACAACTTTCAAAATGGTTAAGATTTTTTTTTTAATCTTTATTAACGAGATTTTTGGCCCTGGGCTAGTTCATCTCGGGACCAACGGCTTTACTTCCCTTCCGAAGGAAGTCGTCACTGAAATTTTTTGTGACTATCTCGGGGATGGGATTCGATCCCAGGTCCTCGGCGTGAGAGGCGTGTGTTCTAACCACCACACCAGGTCCGTCCCCAAAGCCTATCGATCGGATGGTCCTTGGTTCGATTCCAGGTTGTCGCGAAAACTATTTTCGTTTTCAAATTTCGGTTTCATAAGGCAAATTTATGAATTTCAACCCAATTCCTTGTGGCGAATTTTCATAAGAGGTTCCTATGTTTATCGATAGTCCATTTGCCTGAGTGTATTACACTTCACTGAAGCATATTTTACATTTATGTTAAAGTTCTGTTGTTGTTTTTTCAACAAAATCCCTTTCGAAATCCTTAAGTGAGCATCTGTTAAATCTAGATCAGATTCAATATCGACGAGCAGAAACTTTGTTTCTGATATTTGTTATGAAAAAATTAATGCAAATATCACCATAAATGGTTCGGAATGTCAAAAATATTGTGTTTATGGAAAGTGCTTGGTGAATTTTTTTTACAAAATCGTCATTTTCATGCCAAACTGAAGGTGGTCCGTCTTACCCCGGTGGGCGTTCTTACCCCGTCTTCCCCTACTGTTTCTGTAGCACTGAGAAGCAGGCTTGATAGAAATTCCTCTGCGATGCAAAGATGAGGCAATTTTGCCGTTTCAACACAGATCCTTAAGCGATTCGAGTGAGAGTGCAAAAAAAATGCTAGTATTTTTTCGGGTATTCTCTCCTCTCTTGTTGTGATGCTCAACTTCACTCACACTTCGAAAGAACTCTTGAGTGTGCCGCCCGAACAAGACAGTACTCGAGGAGTTGTGAAGGCATTCTCTTTTGATGGAATTTTACTCTGTTGTGTTTTGTGCTGTATTTTCCTCGCTCATTCTTCGTTGCCTCTCTGCTTAGAATTTTTTCGCTCCCTCGCAAAGAGGCAAAAGTAGCATGTTACTCTAGAGTATCTCAACCGAACTCTGATGATGTTGAGGAGTATTATCAATCTTGCTGAGAAGTACTGTTTTATTGCTTTAGGTAATATCTACAAATTCCGAGAGAAACGAGAAATTGTGTACGCACAGCATGCGATGCGCACTGTGCCTCAATTTATTTAAATACATGGAACACTAAATGTCTTCACTCCAGGAACAGTAATTTATTGTCAATTCAAAGCATTTACAATATGTACATGTGTAAGTTGAGCTTTATTAGCCTGCAAGTCGCCCATTGTTTTATATAAGATGAAAAATAAAACCCAACTGCCGGAAGTTGAAATCTAGATCCCCCAACTTTAATAATTTTGTGCAAAAACAGCCTTTGGTTTCTAATTTTTGTCACTGACTGTATATGTTATTTTTCCATTATTAGTTATAATATAATTAGAATATGTTTTAGAAATTTTGCACACTCCTTGCAAATTGCAAAAATTTTGCGAAGATTGATTAACCCCTCTAGCGGCAGCTTCAGTTTTACCGCTAAATATATTCAAATCGCGATAACTTTTTTGTTTCTATATATTTTTGCACCACTTTTTTAGAAGACCTCAAAAAACCCTCCTTGTTTAAGAATTCGTGTCGATATTATTCATTAGATATCTAGTTTTGAAGATATTCCGATCTTCCTTGGGGGACCGACATTCTCCCTATAAAATGTCTTTGGCGATCATTTTGTTTTCGGTTAATTTGCCAATAAAATAAAATGTGTACTATACAATGCCAGGTAATAAGGAGCTATTCTGAAAAAATCATACCAATTGGTTCAGTATTCTTGAAGAAATCTAAAAATTACGATATGAGGTTTTTAGGGTTTTCAATATCTTGTCCAGTGTGGTACCAGAAACATAAATGCCCGTAACTCAAAGATGGCTGCTCCAAATTGTTTCATTTTTCCACAAAAGACTCGCATTCCGTTCCATTCCGAGAAGTGAATTTCTGAATACGATAAAAATTCTGTAGCCTGAGATATTTACGTGGGTTATGGCAACGCGTCGGTCCCCCAAGGAATTTTGGAATATCTTCGCATCCAGATGACCCATTATCAATATCGACACATATTCTGAAACTAGAAGAGTTTTTTGAGAGCTTGTGAAAAAATGGTGCAAAAATATTGAGAAAAAAAAGTTATCGTGATTTGATTATCTTTTTAGCGGTAAAATATGAAACTGCCGGTGGAGGGGTTAAATAAATTACGCTTGTATACAGTGTATTGAACAATGCATTTGCAACTTTTTCGATTTCTCATTCAAAATTGTCAAGACAGATCTCAGTTATTTATGAACTGATTTGAATGATTTTTTTTCCAATCACTAGTTCAAAAGTAAGAACAATTAAACTAAATTGAAATTTTTGACGAATAATTTTAAATTTTTTATCTGAAAATATAGAAACCCTGAAGAATTGCAAAATTCAAGTTATGGCTGAAAAGCTGTGAAATTCTCATTTAAAACGGTCCATGAATAACTTAGGTCTAACCCTCCAATCGTGTCTATTTGTATGGAAAATCGATAAAGTTGCAAATGTATTCTAAAGATTCCAATTGAAAAAGGCAAAGATAAAATCATTTTCATAAAAAAATAATAATCCGCATGTTAGTCCAATAACAAATATTGAAAAAAACGAGTGATTTACAACATACTCGTTTTTAAAATAAAAGTTATGCTTAACATGCATTAAGCATTGAGAGTAAAACAACAATTCAACTGTTTTAGTTCTTCGTGGCTGCTCTGCAGAGATGGATTAAATTGGTTTGAGTTTTGCAAACCCGCATTTTTTATGTTTTCTAAAGGCTTATGTTGAAATCTTGAAATCTTTACGGTTTAAGGCTATTGTTAACCATCAAGCAGCAACAAAGACATTGCCTTCTCCTATTCTTGTTACTGTTATACCAGCTTATCACAACTTGTATAGAATAGGACAATAATCGCTCACCACGTGTATAACGATTTTATACGCTTTTCATTGCCATTTTAGAGAATTTTTTCCATGAAGGCATACCTTGCCACATTATCGAACAACAACCATCACACAAATTTGATTTTATGCGTTTAAAATAACTGATTGATCACGAGTTAAAAAGGTTGCAACAATGTTGCCCCTTGTGTTTGTCATGACAATTTCTTCTTAAGATTGTATCCCAATCCGCAAAAGTTGGTACCTACAAAAGATTGGGAGCACGCTTGTCATTTTGTTTGTTTTGGGTCTGTTTCGATGACAATTTGATTCACTGCAGTAAAAACAATTTTCAAATTTAAAATTGAGTAATGGAGTGGGAAAATCTTAAACTATTTTTAATGCAACAAATCGTTTCATGAAACATATGGCTATAACATAAATTTAAACTTTGTATACTATTAAAGTCTTGCCAGAATTTGAGTACAATAAGATGCATTGAGCTAGGAGAACAAATATCTGCTCCGGGACGTTGCTAATTTCTTTCCAATACAGTCCCTACTATATTTTCTTTAAATAATTTTGACAATAGCTTGAGTAAAACGATTAAGTAACTTATATTTCATTTTTAAGTGCATCGCGGTTTGATTAAAAAAAAAACAAATTGTGTCTCGGCGTGCGTTATCTATTGGTGCGCCTAATGTATGTTATCAAGTGACATAATAAAGAAACTCATAATCAGCAAAACTAGCCTTAAAATATTGGTCCACTGCAGGTATGTTCATATGCATGAGGCGTTCCCAAATCATTGATGACCTAAGTTTCATCAGCTGTATGCAACATTTTCCTTTTACGACATTGGTAAGAACGGACGACACGAGGGTAACCTAATAGGATTATGATGTACAGTGAAAAAAAAAACTGTTACTGCTAGGTGATGCCATAAGAGAACCGGAGAGGCTAGTAACACACGCAGTTATGTGGCAACGTACGCTAATTGAATTTAGAAGATTAGCGGGCAGACCTGCGGTAACCCGAAAGGGAATTTGCATTCTGGAACATTGCATAATTACTAATCATACGATGGCACATTGCTGATGTAAGTGCGTTGTGAAATAGCGTTATAAATTGAGGCTTTGTTCAATGATGTATCGATAGTTGTATATGACATATCTGAAGTCTGTCTTCCATTACGACCTTGATTTTTTCATTAACAATTCGGTAATCGATTCCCATAAAATCCAAACATTTTCTCAGACCGTAGATTTTATGGAACAGCACCATATGCTCCCAAAATTCCCGACCTAAAAATAATTTTATGTAACAGGCTGTGTAATACGACGTAAAAGCGGTGCGCCACGCTTCCGTATTGAAAAATACTCTCAGGCTGCGAGTTGAAATCATTCGATTCACCACGTGGTGGCGATACAACGTTAGCGAGAGCATAGAGAGAAGAGATTTAATGTTGATGTACGGTTTGTTTTGGTCTGTGAAAAGAATATTCATTATGTTGATTGGAATACACGTGGTATCATCCATGTTGAGAACTAGGTGATAGCGCCTGTGTTGTTTGCATACATATGAACACATTTCCAACACACTTTTGGGGATGATCGTGTACATAAGTACACAACACTGTTTCACATTGTGGCATACTATCTTGTTTTTAGCTGTGAGGTAAAGTTTCATATCTTGAAGGGATTTTTGAGACGCAAAAAACTGTTTCAAGGGACTGATTGCTGTCACTTGAAAAAGCCGTGCAACCACGTTCAAGGAAAGCATATTCAAGTGGTCATGATTATTGAAATGAACCACTAATTTACAAGTGAGATGAAAGTGGTATCTGATGTGGATAACATTGAAATTATGCCAGATTTCATTTACAGAAGATATATTTTTCGCTGTTTCTTGTAAACGTGTGAATACCAATTTCCAAATACAGTCGCCTCTCCACATCTCGATATCGGAGGGACCATCGAGATAGGGAGAGATCGAGACATAGAACATAGTTTTAATGAATACTAGATTGAAAACCGATCCGTTGTTAGGAAAATAGGAATAATAATAAACAAGCAGACGTCATATCATGCTCCTCATTTTTATTTAATCACGAAAATCTGGTCTAGTATCCTTTGATAAATTGATTATCGACATACGGAGAGAAAATCGAGAACGAAAAATCAACAAAACCACATCGAGATATGGAGATATCGAGATAAGGAGAGCAAATTTATATGCAGAATGAAGGGACTGAGGAAATCATCGACATAAGGAGAGATATCGAGATGTGGAGAGTCGACTGTATATCGCGTGTGTATACCAAGAGATGCATATAAAATATGATATTAGCTTAAGATTAACTTAACCCTGATACAAGGTCTCGATGTAACATATTAATGAAATGTTTGTTAAACAATTGAATATACAAGGTCCCTGCTAGGGATACTTTGCATTTCTGATAGAATCAGAAGGTCACGTTTAACATATAAAGTTTTAGCCTTGGTCTAGACTTAGAGTAAATTTTCTTTCTAGCAAATTACCTTCTACAGAATTTTTTGTTTTAGTTTAAATTGCGGTATTCCGAAAATGTGTAACGTATGCTTTTTAAATTTTTGATAAAAAAAATGAAAAAAATATAATTGAGGGGGTTTGAAGCAGAGGGGTGTAAGTGACAAAAACCAAGCTTTGAGGAAAGCGGCTTTGAATTTTCTTTCAGTATATTACTCTATACAAATAGAATCAGAGCCTAAGGTGCAAGCCAATCTTCTACGAATTATGTCATTTTTTATATTTGACGTAAATATATGGAGAGGTTGAAAAATATCGATTTTTTTATTATACTTAACTCATAACCGACCAAAATGCATTTAAATGTCACTTAAGACTGATGCAAATTTTAAAGGTTTTGCTCCCCTATGCTTAAACAGAGTCAATTATGATGAAAATCATTCTCCCAAAATTTGAAGTGAGTTGGAAGAAATTTAGTTAGACATTTGAAGTATATATGGAAATTACTATGGAAAAGGCAAACCTTTTGTGTTCAATCCTTTTACTGCTCGCAATATTAATCTATGGAAAAGTTAACAATCTCTACTAATATGAAATCTTCCCAGCTGCAACTTTGCCCAAGACCACGTTTTGATGGAACGTAAGGATAATTTGTTATTATTGATAACAAAGTCTAAATCATGCTGAGATGACAAAAATCTAAGCAAGAACAACACCGTGCGTGAAGAAGAAGTAATTCGGTATATGAGTGATATTTTTGCAGAAATCACAGCAATATCTACGCGATTGCATTCAAAAACTGGTGTATTGTGAAAAATACATTAAGTATGGAACGCTTTCAGTTCAAAAACATTTCTCTACGAATAGTAATTTTGAATGCCCTCGAAGGCATTGTGAGATCTAGAGGAGGGGGACCCGAAATGAAGGGAGAAGTGAGGTGCCATATTGGGACCATTTTGGTACTCAAGCAAACATCACTTTAAACGCTACTGACATGTATGCCACGTAAACTTCCTTTTAGAACTCATTTATCATTTGGAAACGGAATGATGTCATACAAAAATTGTACATACCAGTTATTTGTAATAAGTTACGAAGCACCAGGGGTTTTGAAATGTATAATTTACCTAGAATAATGCTAAAGCCTTCAGAACATTCTGAAGTTTTGACCATAATCTACACAGGTTCATACATTATTTTGAGCGAGTGATGTTTACTTTTAGTAGTTTACAGCACTAGTTAGGCCTAAACAGACGTGTCCACAAATTTTGACGAGATAATGGATATTGGAACTCATCCAAATCGTCCTTGAGTTCAGGTTTTTATGATCTACCAAATCCAAATCCAAATCCAAATCCAAATCCAAATGATTTGCAAATTCATGAAGTTGGAATTGCGATAAGTCTCACAACCACCAATATAATGGACACTTTCCCTGGGCAACAGGGTACCCAAACATCCTGGCATGTGATCAAGTCATCCATAAACGTATGAATCATCCTTCTTTAGCTTTGATTTGGGATGTTTGATATTTCAGAACCAGAACAATCCGGCATGCGGTCAAGTCATCCAAAGACGTTTGAACCATCTTAAGACTTGATTTGCAATTTCATGAAGATTGTTGTGTCAACTTCTACAAGTGTATGGCCAAGTAATCCAAAAACGCTTGAGCTATTCTTCGTTAGACTTAGTTTGCTAAATCGGCAACTTTGGTGTGCTGCAAGCCATCGATTTGAAATTAAAGTGATTACTGATTCATTAAGTTTGGCTACCTCAGTACTCCCCGTGATAAATCCGGAATAGCTATAAATTTTAAATCGTTGACTGATGTACCACTGTACGGTTGTAGGGCACCTGGAGATTTGAAATAAAAATGAATGAAGTTTAAGGGATATTATTGAAATAATTGAGGATTCAAGATACCATTGAATCCTGCCATTTCTAAAGCTTTGAAGATGCTTGGTAATAATGAATGTTGAAAACAAGTGAGAAACAGCACCAGTAGATTCAGTAGGTATTGTAAATCTTGTCATGAGAGTAATTTAAAATTCATAGTACAACCAATGAGCTCACTAACAATTTTTTGGCCTACAATTTTATGGAATTTTATGATTAAGTATGGATATATTAAAAACATCTTGTTTAAACAATAAGTCAAACTGTATACCGAAATAGATACCAACTGCTTCAGTGTGTACTGAATACCTTAAGATAAACCATATTCATATCCTGGGAGGGAGAAACCAATACGAAATTTATGTGCGTCAAAGTGAGCCGAGATTCTACTGTCACGAGCTGTCAGTGTGAATCGCCTACTTAAACAATGGACTAACATGACAAAAGCGCGTAATTAATTAAAGCATATTTTTGCATTTTGTTGAAGTTCACAAAATTAAGTTTCTACACATCCAAAAGCAATGTCACAATAGTATCTTTGATTTGAATAAAAAAAAAAACAGTGGTGAAACAGGCGTATATTTACTCTTCTTCTATAATAAGTGAAATTAAATGCAAAGAAACATGTGGCCCTTTTTCAATGTTGGTTCGGATAGACCGGAGGCACACATCAAAACGAAACTGGTGATTTTCACCAAGCCTGCCTTGATTGTTGTTGGGAAGCTAGAATTATCTTGAAGTTTGTTGCATATTTCGTGTGTAATATCGGTGTCTCCCTCCCAGTTCATATCCATATGAAGCTTTATGGGTAAAAATGAATCACGTGAATTGTGTAAGTATAGACTGCAGTAGATTTTGCAGATCATAAGGACCTGAACTTCAAGACGATTTGGATGACTTCCAATATCTAATATCGTGTCAAAATTTGTGAGTACGTCTGTTGAGACTTGATGAGTGCTGTAAAGCACTAAGCGTAGATATCATTCGCTCAATAGTGGTTTACGGAACAAGTTGCAGGAAGATGATTTGAAATCAATTGTGTAATGACTATTACGCACAGATAAAAACAATAAATTTCAATGTAGTGTAAAAAGAAGAGTATAGTAAAAGTTAATCAAATTCATCTACTGTTATAGCATCACGTTTAATTTTGAACTAAAAATGGTTGAATGTTACATGATCGTGTAAATTTAAATTTCGATTGAAAAATAAGCGATTTGGCGTTGACATTTCAGTTTATTTTGATGCTCCATGAAAATGAAACTGCATGAAAAGAAAATGAAATTTACAACATATTTTTAGCTGTGCGATGCTACCTAATTCAGTGGAGGAAACTAGGCTGTTCCATGACAGATTAGCGTGATGAAAATTAGCCTATTACGATGAGAAACTGCTATAAATAATTTATGGACATGAATAAATAATACCAAAAATTTCAGAATGTTCTGGGTGCCTTAGCATTGTTCTAGGTTAATTATACATTTATAAATCTCCTGGTTCATGGGAACTTATTACAAATAACTGGTCTGTACACTTTTTGTATGAAAACATTTAGGTTCCAAATTTTTTTTTTTTTTAAATTTCTTTATTAGTATCATTCCAAACATTACATTCATTTCTTATATCTAGGTGTTCTGTGTTATTAGACAACACTATCATCCTAATTTGGTAAAACAAATTTAAGATTTAATTAACATTTTGTTAACAACATATTACATTTCATTTGCCGTAGCAATTCAGTTTTTTTTTTTTACAGGTGAGTTGATTTCACCTGCTTATAAGAGAAAAAAAACGTTTTTAATATACTTAACCTAACTTAACCTAAACATATAACGCATTAATCGTGGCAATAGAAGATTGTAACGATTTTTGCCTGAAATTATTAATGATTTTATTTGACATTTGTTCCAATGTTTCAACATTGGATATTCTATGTAACTCATTGGTACTATACCAGGGAGGAAGCCTCAGAATCATTTTCAAAATTTTATTTTGAATTCTCTGCAGAGCTTTCTTCCTGGTATTACAACAGCTAGTCCATATTGGTACAGCATACAACATGGCTGGCCTGAAAATTTGTTTGAATATCAAAAGCTTGTTCTTAAGACAAAGCTTTGATTTTCTATTAATAAGGGGATAGAGACATTTTACATATTTGTTACATTTGGCTTGAATGCCCTCAATGTGATTTTTGAAAGTTAAATTCTTATCTAGCATGAGCCCTAGATACTTAACTTCATCTGACCAATTTATTGGAACCCCTCTCATCGTGACAACATGTCTACTTGAAGGTTTCAAATAAAGAGCTTTTGGTTTATGTGGGAATATTATTAGTTGAGTTTTGGAAGCATTAGGAGAAATCTTCCATTTTTGCAAGTATGAAGAAAAAATATCCAAACTTTTTTGCAATCGACTACAATTGACACGCAGGCTTCGACCTTTGGCGGAGAGGCCTGTGTCATCCGCAAACAAAGATTTTTGACATCCCTGAGGTAACTCAGGTAAGTCAGATGTGAAAATATTGTATAATATTGGTCCCAAAATGCTGCCTTGGGGAACTCCAGCTCTTACAGGAAGTCTTTCAGATCTGGAGTTCTGATAATTAACCTGAAGTGTACGATTTGATAGATAACTTTGAATTATTCTAACAATGTATGTTGGAAAATTAAAGTTTTTCAATTTAACAATCAAACCTTCATGCCAAACACTGTCGAATGCTTTTTCTATGTCTAGAAGAGCAAGACCAGTAGAGTAGCCTTCAGATTTGTTGGAACGGATCAAATTTGTTACACGTAAAAGTTGATGAGTGGTCGAATGTCCATGGCGGAATCCGAACTGTTCATTGGCAAAAATTGAATTTTCGTTGATGTGGGCCATCATTCTGTTCAAAATAACCTTTTCAAAAAGTTTACTGATGGAGGGAAGCAAACTGATTGGACGATAGCTAGAAGCTTCTGCAGGATTTTTGTCTGGTTTTAAAATTGGAACAACCTTAGCATTTTTCCATTTGTCAGGAAAATATGCTAATTGAAAACATTTGTTAAATATATCAACTAAAAATGATAAGCTACTTTCTGGAAGTTTCTTGATGAGGGTGTAGAAAATTCCATCATCGCCAGGAGCTTTCATGTTTTTGAATTTTTTAATAATAGTTCTCACTTCTTCCAAATCAGTCTCCCAGGCATTTTCGAAAACGTTCTCTTGATTGAGAATATTTTCGAACTCCTGAGTAACTTCATTTTCAATTGGACTAGTAAGTCCTAAATTAAAATTGTGCGCACTTTCAAACTGCATAGCAAGTTTTTGAGCTTTTTCGCAATTAGTTAGTAATAATTTGTTTTCCTCTTTCAATGCCGGTATTGGCTTCTGAGGTTTTTTCAAGATTTTAGATAATTTCCAAAAGGGCTTAGAGCCAGGGTCCAATTGAGAAATTTTGTTTTCAAAATTTTTGTTTCTTAATTGAGCAAAACGTTTCTTGATTTCTTTCTGCAAATCCTGCCATATAATTTTCATAGCAGGATCGCGAGTGCGTTGAAATTGCCTTTTCCTCACGTTTTTAAGACGGATCAAGAGTTTAAGATCATCGTCTATAATCACGGATTCAAATTTTACTTCACATTTTGGAATTGCAATGTTCCTGGCTTCAACAATGGAATTTGTTAAAGTTTCAAGAGCATTGTCAATATCAAGTTTAGTTTCTAAAGAAATGTTAACATCAAGATTAGAGTCAACATACGTTTCATATATATTCCAGTCGGCTCGTAAATAATTGAAAGTGGAGCTGATAGGATTGAGAATCGCTTCATGGGATATTTGAAATGTAACAGGGACATGATCAAAATCAAAATCAGCATGAGTAACTAATTGGCTACAAAGATGACTAGAGTCGGTTAAGACCAAGTCAATCGTAGATGGATTTCTAGAAGAGAAAAAACATGTGGGGCTATCAGGGTATTGAATTGAGAAATATCCTGAAGAGCACTCATCAAATAAAATTCTGCCGTTGGAATTACTTTGAGAATTATTCCATGACCGATGTTTGGCATTAAAGTCACCAATGACAAAAAATTTTGACTTATTGCGAGTCAATTTACGCAAGTCAGTTTGAAGCAAATTAACTTGCTGCCCAGAGCATTGAAAAGGCAAATAGACAGCTATGAAAGTATATTTACCAAACTGTGTTTCAACAGAAACACCTAATGTTTCAAAAACTTTAGTTTCAAATGATGAAAACAGTTGATGTTTTATACGCCTATGAATGATGATTGCAACTCCCCCACATGCCCCATCAAGTCTATCATTACGATAAACAAAAAAGTTAGGATCTCTTTTGAGTTTAGATCCAGGTTTTAAATACGTTTCGGTAATAACTGCTATATGCACGTTATTAACCGTAAGAAAATTAAACAGCTCGTCCTCTTTACCATTCAGAGAACGAGCATTCCAATTTAAAATATTTAAATTATTATTTGGATCCATTAGAAAAACGTAATCTAATAACAATTTGATTTGTAAATTTTACACCTACTTGGACTGCTTCAGTCATAGTGGTGGCTTTGAACATTGCATCAATCATTAGATTCAATTTTTCAGTTAGAAAATTAAAATCAGAGGCAGACATGTCATGTGATTTCCCATTGGAATTTCCGGTAGACGAAGAAGCGGAGTTACCTGTGGCGGTAGGGTTTTTTCCATTTGATTTGAAACAAGTAAAATGGGTACCCATGGATCGAACAGGGGAGGAGTTCAAATTTCCTGCTACGATATCGGCAATGGATTTACCGTGGGTAGATACATTCGAAATTGAAAGATTCGAACGGCTACCCGACGGATTAAAATTAGTTTGTGAATGAGCATGATTATGATCTTCCTGATGGGTATGATTCATGATCAAGCGATCGTTAACTGAAAAATGAGCATTGTTCGATACTCTACCAGGCAAATTTCGGAAACGACCGTTATCGTAACGGATATTATCTTTCATCTGCCTGGCACGAGCCTCAATGACCCTTTTGCGTGAAGGACAATTCCAAAAATTGGACTTATGGTTAGCCCCGCAATTACAGCATATGAATTTGGTGGTATCTTCCTTCACTGGACAAACGTCTTTGGCGTGAGAAGAACCTCCGCAAATCATGCATTTAGCATCCATGCGACAATTTTTTGTACCATGACCCCACTTTTGGCACCGACGGCACTGAGTGGGGTTCTGGTAATTTCCTCCAGGTTTCTGGAAATGTTCCCATGTCACACGGACATCGAACATAAGTTTTGCTTTTTCTAAAGCTTTAATATTATTTAGTTCTTTTTTGTTAAAGTGAACTAAATAAAATTCTTGAGAAAGCCCTTTCCGAACAATGCCAGATTGGGTTCTCTTTTTCATAATGATTACTTGGACTGGGGAAAATCCAAGTATATCATTTATTCCATTTTTGATCTCTTCAGGTGATTTATAGTCACTTGAGAGACCTTTCAAGACAACTTTGAACAAACGTTCAGTTTTGTCGTCATAAGTAAAAAATTTGTGCTTCTTCTCTTCAAGATATTTGAGAAGAAGTTCACGATCTTTAAGAGTTTCCGGCAAAACGCGACAGTCTCCTTTCTTTGCGATTTGGAAGGAAACCTTGATTCCCCTAATGGAGTTCAAGATCTCCTGCCTAAATCCCCCAAATTCGGAACAACTGACCACGATAGGCGGCACTCTTTGCTTCCTCACTTGAATCAAAGAGCCTGGGCTTGAGGCTGCTTCGATTTGGTGTTCGGAAAATTTGTCTAGAGCATCGAACTGATTGCTCATTTCGATCAATTATTCATTTCACCCTTGGAAGAAACTTCGCATTCCGGGGAAGCGTCCTTTCTTCCATTCTTGCCACGTGTAGTGACAGTTTTAAAACCCACTTTTTTGGAAGGAAGTAGTGAATTCAGAGATTCACCCTTCCTTTTGTTAGTTGTTGATACCATGTTTAGTTAATAAACGAGAAAGACGTGACCTTCGAGAGGTTTTTTCCCTAGACGGTGTCCAAGAAGGATTACCACCGCTAGCTTTCGCCAACGGGTCCAACGAAAAATCGAAGGCACGGGTCCAAACAAGGATCGTAAAGGGATCAATAGTAGAAAAAATAGTACTGAAAAGTACTGTTTAAGTAGCACTGAAAAGTACCGTTTTTAATTTTAGCACTGAAAAGTACTGTTTGTGTAGCACTGAAAAGTACTGTTTTATTGCTTTAGGTAGTTTTTAAGAAAACTTCCAAGAGCAGAAAGAATTCGTGTACGCACAGCACGAAGGTACGATGCGCACTGTTTTAGGTTCCAAATGATAAATGAGTTCTAAAAGGAAGTTTATGTGATTTTTACCCTACCTGCCCTAGAGATGTCCTGGTATAACTTTGTCAACATTACTTCGAATGTACACTTTCCCATTACTCATAAAACTACAACTAATACTAAAGCAATCCTCAAAATTTAATAAAAATATATTGTGGTATGCTCAAACGCGAGCAATTTTAATTTTGTACGTCAGCCCCGTAGCCTACGGGTTAAACATTCCAATTTGCCAGTTGCATCAAAGCAAACACGCTCACAATCAATTGTTCCAACTTTTGCGGATTTGAATACGACCTCAAGAAGAATTATCTTGAAAAAAACATAGGGCGACATTACTGTGATATTTTCAACTCGTAAGATATCAGTTATTAAAGTCGTGCAAAATAAAACGTGTAAAAATAGATCTGTGTGTACCTTAATTATAATACATCATATTGATTGAGGAATCTTCCTCTATTGATTAATCTTTATCAATTGCGGGGTAAAGATTGATGATTTTCATGTACCGTAGTTTGATAGTTTTTCAAAAAAAAATTTGAATACTTGTGCATCCTTTTGTAAAGATTTTTATTTTTTTATTTTTAAGGCGAAGATGAATCGAAACCAAACCTCAAATTTTCAAGAGCACGAATCTGGAGAACCAAACATCCGTTTAAGCTGAAAACTTAATCGATTGGTCACTAGCTGGTAGTGAACAAAGCCTTCAAACTTTTATGCTTCAGTACATTATGTAGGTCAGTAAAAAAAATATGACAAAAATCATTCTAGATAGCGAAGTTATGCCAAAAAAATCACTCGCGAAAATGAATAAAATAACGCTTGTGGATGCTAAATTCACGTTAAATAATTTTTGCATTTTTATGGGCCATACTGTAGTTTGGAGCCCAGATAGCCGTAGCGGTAAACGCGCAGCTATTCAGTATGACCATGCTGAGAGCCGTGGGTTCAAATCCCGCTGGTCGAGGATCTGTTCGTAAAGGAAATTTTCTCAATTCCCAGGGCATAGAGTATCTTCGTACCTGCCACACGATATACACATGCAAAAATGGTCAATCGGCAAAGAGAGCTCTCAGTTAGTAACTGTGGAAGTGCTCATAAGAACACTTATCTGAGAAGGCTTTGTCCCAGTTGGGACGTAACGCCAGAAAGAAGAAGAAGAAGAAGAAGAAGACTGTAGTTTGGTGGTAGATCATTTGGCATAAAGTCGTTTGGCATAAAGCCGTTTGGCATAACGGTCGTTTGACATAATGGTCGTGTGGCATAATATTCGTTTGGCATAATGAGTCTGAAACCAAGAATTTCTTAAGATGACATTCGTTTTTACGTTTCTATTGAATCTTTCTGATGGTATCAGGCTTGTTATGGAGTCAATTGAAACAAAATGACACTTTATTCAACAATTGTGTGCTCTTGAATGAACTAAAGTATATTAGGAAAGTTATTTTCAACAGTGTTTTATTGTTTATCCAGAAATTACCCTTCTTTCAAATATTAATACTTCTTTTGAGTTTCGCTGTTGGAATATTGTTTTTGCACTGAAGGTTGTGTTAGATTTAGCACAAATTAATCCTTCTTTCAAACATTCTATGTTATTTTTTCAAACATGATGTAATCATAATTATAGGTATTAAAAGTGTTGTTTGAAAGTTTAAATAAATTTCTTCTTCTTTAATACATAGGCTGTTCTTTGGAGGTATATCGTAGATATTTTTTGTTTCCAACTGACAGAGGGCGGCAATCGATAGCATTGATCTGCTTAAGTTATTTTCGAAAAGAGAAATCGATTACTGCAGTTACTTCGATGGTTTGTACTACTTTTCCCCGAGTGTCGTTTCCCTGAATATCCCGTTTCCCAGATTATTCCACGTCCCCGAAAAGTTTTTAGCACTAATAATTGTCGCAACTTTATACATTTCAGGATGGTGAACGAACTAATCATCTTATATGCACTCTTCTTTATTTAATTGGCGGTTCTTTCGAGTTTTACCATCCTCAGCATTTTTGCCAACATGTGTATAGCCAAGAATGTTAGAATACCACCTTCTTTTGATTGCTTATTGTTCTTTCTTGTTCACTATCCAGCAACTAAAGACTATTATAGCTTATTTTTAAATTGCACCACTTTTCGGGGAAACCTGTCATACGGGGAACCGATTATTCTGAACGCAATTTTTGATTTCTTTATACCGTTGTATTATACCGCGATTATTTTTGGCGTCCAATCTTCTATTGGTTCAATCATAAATTTTGCCTTTTTTGAAAATAGTCTGTTCTTTATATATATACTGTTTAAAATTTTTATTATTTAATAAAGCTAAATGTTAACCATTTTTATGTTTTGCTGTATTATCATTTCTTGCAAGACGTTCTGTAAGAATGATAATAACTTTAGTACCTGCCAATATTTAATATATTTTTTATTGCGAATACATGATCTCTTTTCCCTTTTGATAATAGACGGTGTACGTACGTCAACGCTTCCAAAATTAAAAATTATATTGAATTGTTCAAAAATTTTGCTATACATATTTTTTTTTAAATTTGCTGTTCATTTGAGTTATGCTGTGGGAACATTTTTTGCGCTAGAGCCTCAAACATTTTAAAAGAGAAATTTTCTGCTCTCGTATATAGGCTATTTTTGCATTATGCTGTAATAATCAATTAGAGTTTTGAATATTTTGCAAATAAATTTTCCATTCTTTTATCAAGTGATTTTCATCAAGTGTTACTTCTAAACTGGAACAGAGCTTGATCTGCAGCGAACTATTCTATGAGCGAAATAGTCTACTGCGAACTTTATTTGCCAATTTGATATTTTTAAATATGTTTATCGCAACAAGCTCAACGATACTCTATGTTCTGAGAAGAAGAAAATATATCATTTCGAAAAGATCTTCCACCAGACCCGTTGCGAGTTTCATTTAGTTATGCTCTCTAATGTCACAAAAAAATTTGACGTTCAAAGCTTGAAAAATCTCTGAACTAACACCATGCTTATTGAAAACGTTCCAATTTTTTTGCTATGGGCTCGGTGGTGTTGATCTCTGTAAAAACTTAAAAAATGCCGATATTCATTCTAAGTAAATCATTATTCCAAACGACCATTATGCCAAATGACCATTACACCAAACGGCCATTATGCCAGACGACCATTATGCCAAACGACTTTATGCCTAACGGCTTTATGTCAAACGACCTAATGCCAACCGGGGTACAATCTGTAGTTTAGTGTTTTGTAAAAAACATACTGTCGACTCTCTACATCTCGATATCTCTCCCTATGTCGATGATTTTTTCGGTCCCTTCATTCTGCATACATTTTCACTCTCCATATGATGTGATTTTCGTTCCCAATTTTGCCTCCGTATGTCGATGTGCCCATTATCAAAGGTTACTAGACTGGATTTTAGAGATTCAAAATAATTTGCGAAGACGAAATGACATCTGTTTGTTTTTAATTTTCCTACCCAGACAACCAGAAGTCGCATAACAGTTTACGAACAAAGTCGTTTATTAGTATAAATTGCATCACACCCGCACTACATGGTGTGCGAGATCGTTTGACCGACGAGTTTCGTCGCATGAAACGCTTTTTTATGGGTTCAAGTGTACATTTCGTTTCGTCCCGCAAACACATACAAAGTAAGTCGGATGGATCCGTAGCAGCTGTCAAATCAATTTTGTTGTAACAAATTAAGTCATATAAGAGTACACATTAGTTCGCAATAAAATATACACACTCGCATTGCATACTACTTTTCATCATATAAAATATACACGTATATCACCTCCTCTTTTATACGTATAAGGCCTTTTCGCGACATCTTATACGTGAAACTTTGCGCATATAAGCATCGCATAACGCAATAGGTGCTTTCGTTATCTGTACATTCTGATTGTGTGGGTAGTAACTGAGTGATTTTCAATCTATTATTCGTTAAAAATTTGTTTTAAGTCTCAATCTCTCCCTATCTCGATGGTCCATACGATATCGAGATGTGGAGAGGCGACTGCGTAACAATTGGACAGAATTTGAGTTTAAATTGGGTTGGCAAATACTGGAACATCTGCTCCAAGGTATCTAGAAGGGTACTCAATGTGTAGGATTTCCCGTTCCGCCATTTTGAAATACCAAATGACAGCTGGCAAGTTTGTTTTGATTGTGGACTAACACTACATATCAAATAGATACCTTAAAAAATTCTGCGATCTTTTCAAGCATATACTTTCACATATTTGACATGATTTACGTTTAATTTCACCTAATTCGTATTTGTGATTCGGGGATATCAAGTGCAGGGCGTCGCAAAGCAGGAATAGAATGTTCCTTCCACTCTCACGGGGTACACATCACAGGTAATTCATTTTATCAAGTTTGTGGAACACCGAACAGTCCATGCTTTATCTTTCCGAAGTTGAAAAGATATGGTTCTCAATCAGAACACCTTCTGCGATTCATAACACTGGTATTTAATTAATTACGAGAGTTCGAGTCGTAACCAAAAACTTCACGGATGCAGGAGAAAATTTTCGCTCCACGGTATTTATGTTTCTTGCAGTAAACAATAGCTAGCAACGCCATAGAAACCATAGAGTGAAAAACAGTATACACAAACCCGCAAGCTAGCCAGCTCGCCAACTGTTACTTCCATCTCCCACACCGCTGACCTCACCTCGCACCCACCGACTGCCTAGATTGCTGAACCTCCCTTCTAGAAATCTTGACCTGCTCTAGTATTCTCCAAGCTTCCAATTTTGGTTCAGATTCGGTCATCAGATTTTTTTGCTACTTTTAAACATAGGCTAGTCTTTCGATTTGTATGAGTTAATTACTATTGGCAACAATTTAGCATATATTTTAATAGGGAATTTAGCTTCTTTAAATCATTGGCAGTTCTATGTAGTTTTACTGATACAACAATTATTTGCATTACATTTGCCTATTTTTTATAGGAGATTAACCTACTTTTGATCATAGGCTCTCCTTTCATTTTTGAATATTTTGCTAGAAATTAATTAATTTACTAAGTACGATTAGAATGGTTCGAGTAAATCTATGCTACAGCAGGACAAATAAGTTGTAAACCATTAAAACGGCTAACAGTTAATAATCTCCTAAAACGCAGAGCGAAAATTTATGTTGGCAGCCTGTGAGGGAGGCACAGATATTACACACGAAATATGAAACAACACTTTTTCAAACTGCAAGATAACTCCAGCTCATCAACGATAATCAAGGCAGGCTTGAGGAAAATTGCAGGTTTTCTTTTGTTGTGCAGCTTCGATCTTTACGGGAAAACATGCGGAAATGGTCCAAGGTTTCGGTGCATTTTATTGTCATTTTTATTGGAAAAGAGTAAGAAGATGCTTTTTTCAATTCTTTATATTCAATCAAAATAAAAGGTGCTATCGTGACATTGCTTTTGGATGTGCAGGAGTTGATTTTCAACCGATTGATATCAACCTTGATAAAATTCAAAAAATATGATTCGATGAATTACCCGTTTTTACCATGTTTGTCCACTCTTTAAGATCTGGGCTCACAGTGACAGTTCGTGAAATCTCACCTCGATGTACAGAAATTTTGTATCGATTTCTCCCTCCCAGTTGGCTAATAGCCGCTAGCAGAGAAGCGAATACAGTCAGGTTTCCTATAAGACTCTGCCACTCATTGCAATTTCTCAACTGTTTTCAATCGGATGAAGCTGCTTTTTTTGTTTGTGAGTTATGCATAGTATAAGCTTATTACCCACCAAATTTCACAAGAATCAATAGAACGATAGCTGAGAAATCACGGTGGGCGAAAAGTGGGTGGCAGCGTCTAATAGGAGACCTGACAGTACATTTAGGATGTTCTTCTCTCAGCATTGACTGTTTATTGAACTAACATTGAAGAACTGTAAATCAATGATGATTTATCCTTCTTTAGGAATAAACTGTTCTTTAAAATTCATTACAAATGCATGCTATTGTTTCAAATTTCGGCCAAACGGTATTCGGCCAAATGACCCTTTCGGCCAAAAGGCGTTTGGCCAAACGGCATTTGGACAAATGGCATTCGACCAAATGACCCGGAACATCATTATTGACGTTACTAGTAGTAACGTCCGCGGTTACAAAAAAGTTCTGTTGAAGTTGTCTAGATTAGATTCCCAATTGGTCCAGGATCTTTTCGTATTAGAAATTTCATTGTCTTCCCTGGGCATAGTACCTGATAAACAAATGCAATAATGGTATCTTCAGCATATGAAGCTTTCAATAAATAATTGTGGAAGTGCATTTAGAACACTAAGCTGAGAAGTTGGGTCTGTCTCGGTTGGGACGTCATGCCAAGGAGAAAATAAGGCTGAGATTCATGCATATTTGCTTTAGTGTCGCGACGATCCATTTTATATATAGGCAAATTTAATGCGCCACCATCATAGAGGTCGCTAGGGAAGAAGGAGAGAAATGTCATTGAAAATGTTTGTTTACGTACAAAATTCAATTTTTTACCCAAAATTTAGCTCATAATCAATTAATTATTAAACTGTTTTCCATTGGCATAAGCATTTCGACCCTTTTTTCTTGCGATACGCGTGATTTCATAACAAATTTAACCACAAACAAAGAATCTGGAAGTTTATAACCTATGTAGCCAAACACCAATTTTCCGATTATATCCCACTAATCGTACATGAGCACTGACCGGATCTGTACATTTTCGAAGGAAAAAAAGTTTATCATGTTTTTCAAAGCTCTCTGATCGTCTACAACATAACTATTCCGAGAAAAAGTGTAATATGTGTGCTCTTTCCTATGCTGCACACGGGGCGTTCTGAACCCAACCTCTTTTATGACGGTTCTACTACTAGCCACCAGATGTCGAAGTGATCGTTCAACTTTGAAAATATTAGCCTATTAAGAGTATCCATACAATCACTAAAATAATGTCCTATGTGTTGGGGATCTGAAATGGGCCTAATTTCTCGACGTAATTATTGGACGTTCATTATCATACTCAGTCGCACTGTCGAAAAACAATCAAAATATACAACCGCCTCTACAAATGTAGAATAAATATACTTACCTTTCACTATTAAGCCTCAAGGATCAAATGTGATATAGCTTTCAATAAAAAACAAACACAAACTTTTTTAAAACTAGAGATAGTAGCTCATTTTTAATACGTAAAACTATTTATGCTACATACAATGTTGGTTTTGATCATCCTCTGATTCTCCCTACATCACAACACAAACCGATAAGTTACGGGGTAAATATCCATGTATAAAATTAGTAGTACACTTTTGACTAACAGCTAAGTTTCTTTATTATCTCACTTCACAGTTCTTGGTTTTGCGTTTGATCGTCCCGCTTTGGTCCACTCGTGTGATTTTTTTTTGTTCTCTTTATTGTGTTTATATTTTTTCGACATTTTCCAAAGTCGGTACGAAAAAAAGTCGTTACCTCTAACTCCATCCTGCAATATTTTTTTTATTCAACAGTCTAATTCCTAGCTACACAAAGAAAAACACGCACTCGATTATACATTCGCGCTTTTGTTTTGCGCGTTCTTTCGTTCGGTTTTCTTCTTGCTTTTTTGATCCCATCTTACATAGATGTCGATTTCGTAATAATTAATATAATTATTGCAACGTAACTTTGCTTTCTATCAAACAGTCCTATGCCTAGCTTCGATTTTCTCTGTTTATTGTTTATCGTTTTTGCATTCATCCCAGCTTGTTTTTTTTGTTTGCTTATTTGATTCTGCTATCGTTAAAGGCTCTTAAGTACTATTTACAAAATCGTATTGCTTGCGTATGTTTAGAGGAAATTATTCCAACTACAAGTATTATTCGTAAACTAACTGTCATAGCAGCCACTTTTTTAAAAGTTTCCAATTTAAGCCGCTCATCGAGACTGTATCTGCAGAATTTGCCTATTTCCTAATCGAGGGGGGAGGGGCCGGGTTTCATCAGACAAGTAAATAGTTCGAAAAAACAAGGTGCTAATCGCGATTTTGTGTTGCATTTCATTTGCTGCCTGGCGTTCTAAGCTAAATACAGTTACGACTAAGTAGTCGCTAAATGATGCGCTGCCCTGTTATCTCCGGGCGCTATTAAAATGTACAATTTTGTGTTGGCTATGCACGGGTATTCAGTTTGTTTCGTGTATCTCGCTATCTCAGACTTAGGGACTACCGGCAGTTTGGTGTGTCGTGATGCTGCCGTTCTGTTTGTTCTGGCTGTGTTGCACTTATACAGTTTTCGTGCACAGTTAAGTTCGTGCACACTTCCAGATTGCGATCAGTATCAGAGGGGCTGGCTGTTTGGGGTTACTACCCTAATGGGAATGGGTGTATTATTCATTTTATTCATTTATTAGTTCTCCAGAACAATAACAACGGAAGAGAAATGACAAATGGTCGACTGAATAGATGATCTCTATCAAAAGTATACCGCAGTCTTTGAACACGATACAAAATTATCGAATACGACTTAAAGAATCGATTCAAGAAACACAAAATTTGAAAATTGCTTTTGGGTTTTTCAAAATTAGGTCAAGGTCTTTAGCATGCGACCTGGAGGACACACACCAATGGCCTTGTCCCTCTGATTTTCAAGGTCAATTGGAGCACAACAACAGTAGTGACAAACATTTAAATTTTCTGTTTCATTTTTGCTTTGATTAAAATCTAAATCAAAATTTCAAAATTTCAAAACTGATTTATTTATTATTAGGGATTCTTCAATTTTGACCAAAAGCGCATTATTGGATTATAAAGGTTATGAAATTTTAATACGTATGTATTGAAAGTTCATAACCTTTTAAATTCTACCTACCATGGCAGGAGCCCTCATTCCATCGTTTGGTATATTTCATTATCGGAATTTCTTGTTTTTCGCTTAATCTGTCGCAAAACCCAACAATCTATTTTGTATCCAGAAATTGATAATTAATTGTCGAAAGGATACAAGGTCCAAAAGTAAAATAGGAGGGACACAAGGTCGAACATCTTTTTTTCAAAGAAGGAAAAATTTCCCATCTAGATAAAAATTTCGACCTTTTGTCCTTTCGATTTTTTTGTCTCTTTGACATTTAGTCCTTTCAACGCTTTATCCTGCGACCTTTTGTCCTTAAACCTTGAACATTAAAGCTCGGTATAAGCTTTAAACTAACTTGCGGAAATTGACCCGCAATAAGTCAAAAATTTTTGTCATGGGTGATTTTAATGCAAAACATCGCTCAAGGAATAATTCACAAAGCAATCCCAAAGACAGAGTTCTATTTGAATCAGTGCTCTGTCAGATATTCCTCAATGCAATACCAATATTTGTTGGCGAAGTGATTAGTACTAAACACAAAATAAATCGTTCAAACATTCATAAAAACTACAAACTTTTCAACTGAAAAACATGGAAATTGCAAAGAAGTAGTTTAATCACACTTATATTTTGATTCAATTCCATTTTGTCGCAGTCAAACATTCTGCATGAAAGAAATGACCAACTTATAATGAATAATCCAATTGATGAAGTTTAGTTTTATAAATTAACTTATTGGTAGTAGGCACATAATGATCAATAATCATCGTTTGGTCATTTCACATGTTCACAGGTTGATCGATTACAATGAAGAACCATTTCCAAAAAAAACCCTTACCTAATCAAACAACTTCAGTTACAAAATTTCCCCAAATACCACAATTAACGCCAAGTGGATGGGAATGAACCGCAGTTCATTGTTCCCTACGTAGGTTGCTCACCACACACAATTGAACCCCAAGCCGAGCCAGACAGGCTGGCGCGGTTGCGTGTGCACTCGCCGCGAGTCCAACCCGGTAATGATTCCATCCAGTTGCACCGAGCGCACGTGGACACCGATTAGGAGCTCATTTAGCTCACCGTCAGGCAATTCTCGCGCCCTAAGCTGATCGCAACGTGGAAGTGCTGTTCGAATGTGGAATAATCGTTTTAAGTGCATTGTTGTTAACTAGCAACTGTTAGTTGCTACCAGTCAGTGGTGGTCTCAGCGCGATTGTCTGCCTCATATCGCGGCGCTTTACGTTGATTAATTTTCATGAGGTCCATTCGCAAAAGTTGCGAGGCTCTCCGGGGCCAATGAACAGTGGCCGTGATCCACGCAAAAGTCGACCAAAAGTACAAATCTTGCTCAAATCGTATAGAAAGTATAACTGGACTGTTTAGGAGTCACAAGTTATCAACATATTCTGAATCTACGATAAAAATTAAACCATAATTCAAAATTTCAAAAAAAAAAAAAGGTTTCCTGGAGGTATGTTCAGGACGCGTTTGAAATTAGTATAGAAATCGCTTTTGAGTCATTCCTCGGCATTTTTTCTACAGGACAACCTGTTATTAAGTGAATTGGATTGTTGGGGGTCCTCAATCATTAACATATTCTTAATCTACTACTTCAATCAGAATCCAATTTTTCAAAATTTGTTGTTCCCTGGAAGCATGTTTGAAGGTAGTATGGAAATAGCTTTCGAATCACCCCTCGACAAGTTTTATCACGGGGCGACCTGTCATTATATGAATTGGATTGTTTAATCCAAGTAACTATTCTGAATCTACTTTTAAAATTGGACCAGAATCCGAAATTTCAAAAATTGAAAGAATGACGCCTAGTCAATTTTTACAACAAAATGACCTGCCATTAAGTGACTTGGGTTGGTGAGGGGTCTTCAGTTGTCTTCGTTAAAAATATAACCAGAATCCAAATTTTGAAAATTTTTGGTTGATTATAATAAAATTTGGACCTCAGCTGTCAACAGTTTTAAAACTATCAAAAATCAAAAACTAAACCGATAAATCACAACTTTGAAGAAATGGTCATTCAATAGCATAGGAACATATGAAAAATATTTGCAGGCAATGTGATTAACCTTGTCCATCTATACCCCCACTGTGCAACGGTTAAGCGTGCGAGGAACTTGGTGCTTTCGCGGTTCCTCCCCAACCAGCAGGCTTAGTCGGTGCTGGAAGGTAGAAATTTAAGACTTTCTCGCTGGTTGGTTGGTTGCACTTGGCACATTCGAGTGCTGCATTTTTAAGCTGGCGTTCAATTATTTTCGTTTTTTCCATCAGGCTTGATGATTTTAACGGTTTGCCTTCGGAAGGTGCTTTTCGGCCCCAGCTGTTAGCCGGGAAATGCAATCAGCTGGAAATGAAACGCAAGCGAATCTCGTGCCAGGGCGGGCAGGGAAAAAAAGACCACACTAAATTAAGTGTGACATGGCCCGATGCACGGGTTGAATTTTCGGAAGCTTTCTACCGCGTGGATACGCGATTCGGTGTCGGAATTTGGCAATTTTGATTGGGAGCCGTAATTGCCTTTTCCCTTTTCCGATCGATTGTGTCGTCCGGGTGGGAAGCGAGGAGGGAAATCCATATGTATTTACTTGATGGATCTTTATGAATCAATTTGCAACAATTTTGAAATTGAAGATCATTGACGCGGGAGAGAGAAAACGAAATTGAGAAACAAACGTCAACGAACGATATTGATCACGTTATCAAATCGGTACAATTGGGAGATTTGGGATCCGAGTTAAGTTTTTAATTATCTTGGACCATTGACATCATGATTTATAATTATTTTGGCGGAAGACAGTGTGTTTCAAATATCAACAATGGGCGTGAAAATGTGTTTGCAATTTGTTGAGAAACTGAATTCAGTCAACTCTCTAAACTATTCTTCCATCTCTGGAGCTGAAGTGGCTGATGATTTAGCTCGCAATGGAGCATCGCATGACTTCATTGGCCCTGAATCCAATTTCGAAGTGCTGGAAGAAGCTTCTGATCAAGTCTTGTGCGGCAACTCAGCAAGAGCAATACCGGAGTAGTTTGGAGTCTTGTCGACAAACAAAATTATACATCATCTTCAAGGGTGTATCAAAGTATTTATCAAATCTGTCAAATCAGAATTTCAGTCTCTTGGTCAGAGCGTTGACTGGCCACTGCCGATTCAACCATCAAATGTTCAGCGTGCTTTTCAAAAGGACTTATCTAACATTGAGAGGCTCTCTTTGTTTACTTTCTCTTAAATCAATAACTGAGTCTCGTCTGTTGCATTTTTGTATGAAACGCTAGCTAAGGACATTGTTTTTGGATCCATGGTGAAAAACTTTCCAAATTTGTTGACTAATCTGCAGAATCCTTGTAAGACACAATTCAGCTGGATGTATAGTAAGTTTTATAAGAATTCTTAGATTTTTTTTCTGTAATTTCCAATCCTACCTCTCAAAAATGTCAAAAATCTGTAAAACAAATACTGTACTGTAGCTCAAGTTTGAGGGACAATGGACAAATTTAGCTTTCATTGTTATCTGATTGCAAAACTAGTGACTTTAGTGACCAATTTTCTAAAAAAAAAACTTACTTTACAGCTTTTGAGGTTCGATCAGGTCGAAAGTAGTGGCTAAGTCACTTAAAAGCGACTATCTGCCAGCCCTATGTAATTCAAAGCAAAGTACGAACTTCAAAAGTGAAGCACTCACGTAAAATTGCTTGTACTTATCAAAGTAATTTGGACAGCTACAGCCAGTAGGAGCGAAATGTCACTTTTACTTACGGAATAATTGATCGGAATCCGTTCGGAAAAGTGACAGCTCCATTTGATTTACAGTGTAGGCGTAACTGATGTTACGAAATCGGCTCTTTTTATCAACAGCGTACTGCTCAAGTAATATCGGAAGTGAAATCATCCCTTGACTGTATCTTTTCCTATCTTTTTCATATTACTTTTGAATAGCGTAACTCGCGTAACTATTCAAAAGGACCTATCTAACATTGAGATGCTCTCTTTGTTTGCCTTCTCTTGAATCAATAATTGAGAAACATTTACTTTTTCTGTAGCGTTACGTTTCAAGTATGAAAGGCTAACCAAGGACATTGTCTTTCGACCTATAATGAAAAACTTCCTTAAAGCTTCAGAATTGCTCTGTTATAATCGAAAGAGAGCGAGAGAGGGTAGATTTTATATCTCTCATTAACACATTGCGCCCTTTAAAAAGTTACGAGAGAGTTGACACATTGAGAAAAAGGTCACAAATTTGCTACGCAGTAGCAATAGAAATATTAGTAGTAGAACGCTAATGGCACTGTTCTTACAAAACTGAATTAGTTTATTATCACCTTTAACGGTATCTTTTCATTGTTTGTTCGATGCCACGTTGTAGTGGATGATTTCAAAATTTATTTGACACTTGGAGGACCGGTACTCAAGCTGTCAGCGCGTGGCAAATTAGATGTTGGTAACACGAACAGTAGCGACATTAGCATTCTTAGGTTAATGCTTCTACTGCAGTAGCTCAAGATTTCAGCATCCTAAACTAAGAAACGTTTCTTGGGAAACTGATTTGAGAGAAGTGAGAAATATTGTTCAAAAATTCAAATATATGGAAGGCCCTTGACAATGATGAACTTTCACAGTATTCGAACCAGTTACGCTTTCAATTGCCTTCCGCTATTATTGAGTTTGTGCCTTAATAGGCATTTTATGGGGTGATTCAAAAGTGATTAAATCAAAATTGTTCTATTACTAAAGTTCCAGAGTACCAACAATTTATTTTGAAAACATGGATTCCTCTTCCATTTTAACGTAGATTCAGAATATGTAGATACCTCTTCTTCTAAGCATTTCGTCCCCAATGGGACAGAGTCACATATTTTCATCAATAAGTTCAAAATTTTGAACAGATAAAATGCTTTTGAAGTTTAAATCGATTTTTGGTTGTTGATATTTGCAGAACTCTACATTAACCGTTATCAACATAAGCGCAACTACCACAATAGCTTTGTAAATGGCAAAATATGAAAGGGAACATCCATAAATGATAGTAGAATTTCAAAGGGAAAACTAGAGCCTCTAATTTCGAGGTAACCAAGTATTTTGGAATAGTATATGCTTCGAGGAAGAAAAAGGGCTTAAAAATCGTATAAAAATGCTGCATCATTTATGAATGTAACCTATTATATTGTTTTGTCGACACATTCTTGTTAAACGAATGTTACTCAATCCCATTTCCCGTTATCTCTTCGAACTTTTTGCCCCTGCATGAGACATAACACAAAAAAAAAACAGGTCAAGGTCATTATGGCGTTCACAAATGATCTATCTCGGTTTTGAGGCATTTTTCAGTGTTTTTCATTGAGTGATGAAGAAATCAATTTAGAAATTGATATTGAGGATCAACCAGTTAGTGACCACTGATTAGCAGCAACAAGTACTGTTAAATATGTAATTGAAACGTCCAGGGAGGCCATTCAAACCTAACATCCTATCACTTAATACTAGAGACTATCGATCTTGATGCACATATGTCTCCTCCCATTGTTTAACAAACTAGCTATGTGTGTACCTATATGTGTATGTGTATCGCTGTAACAGCTACTAATGCGCGAACATATATTTGAATAAATACGAAGGATTCTAAGTAAATAACTAAACATTGTCACGAGATACAAGGTCGATGATAATAAAGTAACAGCGATGAAAAATACAACAAAACAAAAAAATGTAAAGACCTAACCTAAATAAAAATAGAAATCTTTCAAGATTCTCGTCACGCACAAGCGACAAACGCATGATCGCTTGCTCTGCACCCTTACAAACTCATACGCTCCACCACAAGAACAACCCATGTGCACGCTGTGACTCGCCGTACATTCCTCATCCGCGGCGTCTACTTGGATCGCACCCTGATTCGCCGCCGCGACGCAAAGCCAACTACGATCCGCAGCCTACACACAAGCACACCGCTATGAAGCGACTGTGGCGGCGCCCATTCATCAAAAACGACTCTCGTTGCGAACTCGGTTCAGTTCAGGCTCGATCGGAACTCGAAGGTAATGCAAAATAAAAACAAAAAAAGTTCGGCTCACGATCGCGATCACCGCATGTGCTGCAGCGAGCCTAAGTCAAAGTCAAAGCCAGTCTACAGTATTGGACAATACATTTGCAACTTTTTCCATTGTATTTGAAAAATTTTAATAATTTACATAACTCAAAAAATTGAGGAAAAGCTTCGTGAATAACTCAAAAATTTGAGGAAAAGCTTCGTGAGTTTGCTAAAGACAGTTTTTGTGCAGGTCTTTCATATTTTCAGATAAATCATTTATAATTTTTCATCAAAAATTTAATTTGAGTCTAAAGAAGAATTCATAATTGTAATAATTACTCAAAAATGTATTGAAATTCGAATTATGTTTGACGTACTGAGAAAATTTCAGTTAAATCGATCCAAAAAATACTTAGATCTAGCCTACCAAAGCTGATCATTTTGTATGAAAAATCGAAAACCTGCATATGTATTGTCCAACACTGTACCTAGTCTGCGAAGATCGCAAAGCAACCCAACCTCGACCTGCACAGTTCTCTTTCTCTTTGCTCTTGAGTAGAGGCGCTTGGCTTAGCTCACGTGCCACGCCAGGCAGTCTGCCTCCTCCGCGTCGGGCTTTGCGTTGCTCACTCATTCCGTTTTAGCTCTTCGCTAGCATTTTCTCGTCGTCGTCGGTGTGAATCGACTCAATACCAGACAGCTAGCGCCGACGCCGAGAGCACGTTTTTATCTGCAGACCTAACCGCGAGGGCTTAAGTTGCGCATAGGGGTAAGTGGAGGGGTCATTAGGGGACATACATTTCTTGGATGGCATTTTTTAAGAGCTAGGAACAAACTAGGAACAACTCTGTAGCGTTTCCTATGATCATTCTTCAATTGAACTTGTCGGGTTTTATTGCAATTTCAGCATAAAGTTGCTGTGGTATGGCATTAAAATTCGACTGCGGATTGCCTGCTTGCATTCCAAAGTTATTATTGGATAGAAACCTGGAGAAATGTCTTCCTTAGGTTGATTCGCTCAAAATCGTTAACAGAACCTGTTGTCCGGTCTATGAATTGAACAAAATCGCATTATGAACCTTAATTTGTTAACTGTAGTAGAATGTAACTTTTTTCCAGTTCTTTATAGTGTCGCGTTTCATGAAAATCCTGGCTACGCCCGTGAACCTACGTCAATGACAAACTGACATACCCCTATCTGTAACTATGCGTTTCACTGAACCTGTGTGCGCGCGCGTGTGTGTGTAGGTAGCGGTACAGAAGAGTATGCACCCGATTGTTGGCTTTGCGCAACGATTCACGATCACCGCTCACCGTGGCCGCTGCTCTTCCTCATTCTTCTGCACGGCTAGGTGATGCACTGCAATTGCAGCGTTTCGGTAAACGACCAAGTAGATCTACAAAATTGTAGGCGCGGGGGGATCGTGAGAAAAAACGGGGTACGGGTAGCGAAAGTTTTGAACCACGCTGCGGGTCTGTCTATCCGTCTCATCGTGCAGCCCGGGTTCTATGTGGGAGAGCTCTTCATTCATTCGCGATCGCACAATTTTGTGTATATGTATAAAAGCAAAATACTTAAGGACGAAATACTCTTAAATTAGAAGCAAAATGTGACCTAACCGAACCTTATTCGTCTCTTGCGTGCTATGCAGCGTGGGACGGGATCAATCTATCGCTATTTCTGCGTCGTTCTCACCTGTTACCACCACCCTGGCCCGGGCTCGTCCTACTGCGCTGGAGGAATAATCTGTCCAACGCGGCGAGTTCGCGAACCGAAACCTCTGCTGCCGTCTGGTCCAATCGGGGTGCGCACTACAGTTTCGGTATTTTGTCCATGCTGCTGGCACTGCATCTGTACGGCGCTATTCGAACGGGATCGTGGTCCACCAGCCGAGTATTCCGAATCGATCGAGATACGACGATCGTAGCCTGAATCGGTGGAAATACGACGACCGTTGTAGTAGTCGGAAGTGTTGGACAGCTTCCTCAGTGGGTCAAAACCGTTGGAAAATTTCCGGGGAGAAAAGTTGGGACTTTCGTAGCCCATCGATCCGCTGGAGAACTTCCGGTCATAGTTGGATTCCATCGAAATGCGACGCTGTTGAGGCATGCCCATTTCTGGAGAATTTGCAAACTTACGATCCATGTTAGAACCCACCGAAAATTTGCGATTGTTGTATTCACACTGTGGCATACGGCGATAGACATCCGAATTTTGAGACATACGACGCGAACATGAGCAGTACTCGGAACAGTTAGATGTTCTTCGCGATGGCACTTCGGAGCATTGTGATGTACGTCTGGACATGCTGTCTCCCATAGACGAACATTGAGAAGTTCGCCTGGACATTTCACCACAGCTAGAATATCCCTCCGAGCAGCTGGAATACTTGCGGGATGGATCATTACTGCCCATGGAAAACGCACTAGGGCGGCGATTGCAATAGTCGTAGTTTTCATTTCCGTACGAATACTTTCTCTGTTGGGGCGATTGCGGCATGAACATTGGCGGCTGCTGCATTTGCTGCTGTGGTGGCATCGGAATCATCTGAGGCTGCATGGGTAGTTGCTCATGGTGCATCGGTGGTGGTGGTTGCGAGACCATCTGTTGATAGAATTGCTCCATTCCTGACTTAGGATAGAAACCTCCTGATCCACGTCGCATTCTGGAGTGATCGAACGTTTCACCTCCACGGCTACGCTCAATGTCGTGACCAGCAACGTACTTGTAATTTTCGACGAATTTGGTTACGTTGGCCTTTTTGCCAGTCTTTTTCTTAGGGGCGACTAGTTCAAGGACTACGAATTCATCCATGTTCTGAGCTCGACGAGCTGACGAGGATTCAGTGAACTCAATCAGAGCACATTCATTCTTCTGGAGTTCTGGGTGCTTGTTGATGAACTGACGTACATCAGCTGGAATAGGGCCGTTTGGACGAAGAACCCGAATCAACGAAATTTCACCACATTTGGAGAAAAGTTCTGAAACCTTCTCCACCGTGTATTTATCATATGGCAATCCGGTGGCAACGACCGTGCGTGACGGAGTTGTTTCATCATACACCGGAAGTGGCTCCAGTCTTCGGATTTTCGTTCCCAAATCATTCAGCTCAATTTTGACGCTTTTGCGTTTGATGGCATCTCCAACGACTCGCCAGTCTTTTGTCAGTTGGCGCACACGTTTGAAGCTGGAAACAAGTTTCAAGCTAACGAATCCTTCTTTGTTACGACGAACATGTTTCAACAAAAAGGCGTCTTTCAGGATGTTGTCGTTGGAGAAATAGAACTCCACTTGCTCAATAATCTTTTCGCACATTTCATCGTCAGGAACTTCAAATGCTTCATCTTCGTTAGGTGCATTTTCGTCCAGTTTCTTGGCAACGTCGCAGCCAGAGTCCTTTGCTGCATCATCAGAGGAACCAGCCCCAGCATCCTCTGGAGGATTTTGGGATTCTGTCGAATTTCTTCTATCGAACGACAATGATACGTCGCTGTCAATAGAACTAATCGAGTCCTTTGTGTCCGAATGGGACATTTTAGATGGTGGTGGGGCCTGTCCCAGATGATCATTCTCCTCCAAGTATAGTTCATCATCCTCTTCCTCGTCATCATCCAGATCATAATCATGAATCTCATCGTGTCCGTGATGGTGATGATGATGGTGGTAGTGATGCTGAGATGTAGGATCATCCCGCAACAGCTCCTGATGCTGCAAGAAAGTGTGATTATCAGTCATCAGAGGTGACAGCGTGTCAGGCTCTTCCGCATCGACAGTATCGTCTAGTTCTAGAGCCTCAAGGGCATCCTGAATTGTTTCTTTGATAATCGTCTCACTCTTCTCTGCGATCGTCATTGGAGCTGTGCTCTTAACTTCGATAGATGGCTGGGGTTTTTCGGTGCATTTCTTTGCTTCCTCCCCGTCAATGTTCGCAGCATTGGCGGGTTTGCCACTCTGAGCAGCACTTTCACTTTCTTCTTTTTCCATAGGAAGCATATCAGTCATAGTGGCGGTTTCCACCTTTTCAACAATTCTTGCATTACCACTGCTATTTGCCACGCTGGTTGGCTCCACAGCCGTGACTGCTGGCGCCTCTCCCTCCTCCGTTTCCGTCTTATTGGCAACTGACGGCGGTGGGGTGACCAGCGGTACTGATTCACCAGTCGGGGTACTTACTGAAGACATGTTTCTGCTTGCTTGCTTGCTTGCTATTCTTTCCGAGCAAACACCTTGTTGGGCTGCAGTGCAGCTCTGATACGTATATACTCTAGTTTTTTGATTGCTATATCGTAAGGTTAGCTATCTAATATGGCTTCGTTTATTTCGGAGTAAAAGTATAGATATCTACTTATGCAGTGGTTCCGTTGTTTCTGCTTTCTTGTGTATATGTGGTTTATCAACCTTCTCCGTTTTGTTCCAAATGAATTTTAAAATTAACAACGTAGAAATAAATTAAATATTTCTGCACAGCCGATTATCACTGGGGTGGGTGAATTAATTTTTCCAATTTCGCTCTCGCACGAAACTATTCTCCAATACTGTTATAGACGTTTTCCATGCATCAAATTCGCTACGACTTTAAACACTATTTTTCCGTTTTCCTTCTTCTGCTTTCTTTGCACCGATGATTTTTTCCTCTTGGCTGGATTCATTCACCAATAGTGCTGCGGCTGTTGTTGCGATGGAGTGGTCGTAGTCGTTTTTTGTTGTTGTTACTGCTTGCGTGTTGTTTGCTTTTTCTTTTCGTTTCGCACTCTTCTACATTCGTCAAAGTCTTTCCCGTGGTTCGTCGTCGTGATGCTCGGTTTAGGGTACTTTCACAATTACACTTACTTTTTTTCTGCACCACACACGTGCGCGGGTACTGTCCGAAAGACGGAGAAGAAATGGTTTTGGCGGAAGGAGGAGAAGCAAATTCGGTTCAGTGCCTCAGTTTTTCCTCCTTTCAAGTTTCGAGTTCCACTATATACTTCTCCTACTGTACACAATTTCTTCTTGCATGCACTGTTGCAACTAACAATTGATTTGAATTATCGTTGATTAGAGTGAAATGACTCTAAAAAGTTTTTCTTCGGCGTCCGTTGACTTTTATTCTCTCTTTTCAGTCGAAATTGTTGCAAACACACACGAAGTTTTTTTCTGTCAGTTCAACTAAATTTAATGTGATTTTAATTTGCTTTTGTCTATCACTCACTTAAGGCACTGGTATTTTTGTGATGTCGATTTCATTAAGTTAGTAACTTTGGAAGGTTGATTTTGGTTCAATTTCTTCTCTCTTTTCAATTCAGCGATCTGTTCTTATTCGGAAAACTCAGCTACTGCCACTTTCAGAATTATTCCACATGAAGGACCTAGCTTTCCGAAAAACAGGATTCTAAAGGGTGGCCAAACGCTTCGATTTTCCAATTTCTGCCAATCAGCTGCTTAACCCCCTGCAGTGGGTATCAATCTCTGCAAACATGCACACTTGCCTCCTCGATCTGTCTGCGTCAATCGCCAATCAAAAACCAGCTTCAAATGTTCACCGCAACTCACTGGTAACGATCTCCAGCTCACACCAATTATTAAACATCCATTCAACACAGATTAGCTTCACTTTTCCCTTGCCTTTCCTCGTCCCAAACAATTATAACAACACAGTCCAAAAAACGAAATCGAGCAAATTGAACTTTTCCTCGAAATTATTCTATATTCGATCGAATTTTTCGTAACGTAACATAAATCGTCGCACATGGGAGAGGGGAACGCGGGGTTGAGGTGTCTGATCTCTGGTTCAAGTGTTTAGTATTTTCACTGTTTTTGATAGTGGCGGCGTACACGCGGATACATATATGGGAGCAAAACAGTACAAATCTTCAAAGGTGTTTCCACGACAAGTGTTGTTGAAAGACTAAAATACAGCATTGAAATTACGCCGGTTTTATATCGTCTCTCCCACCCCACACTGCCGAAGCACGCATACCAGCATGCCGTCGCGCTCTTCGTCGTCGTCGTGGTCGTCGCGCTGCTGCTTCTGCTCTGTGGGTTCAGCTCGGTTTGATGTTTTCATCGTCGTCGCCACGCTGCACCTAGGAGCTCTAGCTCGTAAACTAGTGCGGAGAGAGCATAAATGATTATGAGTTATAGTTTTACTTCACTACTAAGCGCGAGTCTTCACGAGGGCACGATTACTATGTCGGGCTGGGTACTATTCAAAATGTCAGTAGGCGTCAAATATTGCTTCAATGAAATAAAGCGAATCATAACTGCTCTAGCAATACATTAGATATTAGGGGTATTCACTTAAACCTGCGTAAAATGTAATTCTGCGTATCTCCCATTACGAAATATTTCGAATGAAATATTCCTTTTCAAATGTCAAACATGAGAACAATGATCTAGTTACCCGCTGTAAACGTCAACCATTCATTTGAAAGGTTGTTGTTTCAGCCCAAAATAGATTTGATTTTTTTCAGGATCAATTTGGTAATTGAAATAATTAAAATGCAAGCACTCACCATTTCGCCTCTTTTTCAGACGGAGGCAAATTACCCAAACAAGGGTAAGCTTTTGCCTAACCAAAATGTTTTCACAAAAATATTAAGTTTGATGTGTAGCATGATTTGATCAAATGCGCTTCCCGAAATAATCACTTCCGTAGGGCACCTGCAGCTAGCTCGGGATCATCTTCTTCTTCTTCTTCTTGGCATTAACGTCCCCACTGGGACAGAACCGGCTTCTCAGCTTAGTGTTCTTATGAGCACTTTGACAGTTATTAACTGAGAGCTTTCTTTGCCAAAGTTGCCATTTTTGCATTCGTATATCGTGTGGCAGGTACAATGATACTCTATGCCTAGTAGGGTGCGGCTTATTTTTCAAAAGTTCTCAAAACCAAAAATTCGTGTGCTCCCGATAAGAAGGCACAACAAGACCTGTCGAATACCATAGTGAAAAACTTTGATGCCATCCCTCTGACATTCTCGGAGTCCTTTCTAAAGGCTTTTTATTGTGAGCCATCATAACAGGGTTGAAAGCCAAGATCCATGACAATGTTCATTCATTGCCACACATAGTGTACTGAACTGATAGAAACGACAAGTTGGAATAGGTAATCCAAATGAAAATCTAGCAACCAGTCGCAGCCTTCCTGGACAGTGCTCATAGTTCTCCGCCAAGGCAACTGCTATTCTTTATGCCACCACTACACCCACTACTAGCCGAATAGTCATCATCACCTTCTTAGAATAATAGGCTGTTCTTCATATTTATACTTTTTTTAATAATAGGCCGTTCTTTCACATTGTTTCGCATTATTACACAAAGATGCATTATTACGCAAAGATTATTCAGCCAAACGTTCTCATGCCATATGTGCACTAGGCTAAACGTAATTTCATCATACTTAGTGACAGTAGCTACAGTGAGTCCATTGTTCCTTAGATTCTATAATATCTTGCACTACATAATTAAACCACAAGCCTTCTTTCTAGAGACTTCTAAAATACAACATGCTTCTTTACTGATTTTCTGACAATTTTCCAGATATATATTTTTTATGTCTTGGATAGAAACAATTTTGCCCAACGTCAATTTTTCTGAAATGTTACCAAATGGGTCATCTAGTCGAGAACGTCAAATATAGTGAGCATTTTAGTCATGAATACTGGATATGCTAATAATTACTAAGTAAATAGAAAAAAAAAACTTGTTCAAAAAAAAATAATAGTAGATCGAAAGCATTGAACATGTTGAAGCAAAAAATAAGAATATTTAGTATTCGTTCTTACAATAACATTTGAAGTAATACCATATAATTACCAGACAAACAATCTGATTAAAGTTTCTGTAGCTATTTATTTTTTAATGACATATTTATCTATAAAGAACAGCCTTCCAATGAAAGAAGGGCAAATTTCTGATGAAATCAGTTGCAGCTGCAAGCAGAGCAATATAAATACAGCAAAGCTTCAAAGAACTGCTTATGATGATAAGAAGGCCAGACTTGCTTTAAAATCATCAACTTTTTTAATGCCAATGATTATTAGATCAGTAATATGAGGAAGAACAACCTATGATTGGGGCCTTCCTTAGCCGAGGGTTAGAGTTCGCGGCTACAAAGCAAAGCCATGCTGAAGGTGTCTAGGTTCGATTCCCGGTCGGTCCAGGATCTTTTCGTAATGGAAATTTCCTTGACTTCCCTGGGCATAAACTATCATCTACCTGCCACACGATATACGAATGCAAAAATGGCAACTTTGGCAAAGAAAGCAATCAGTTAATAACTGTGGAAGTGCTCATTAGAACACTAAGCTGTCCCAGTGAGGACGTAATGCCAAAAAGAAGAAGAACCTATGATCTAACTCTTCATTTGAGCTAAACAAATTGATTCTGAAAGTTATAAGTTAGGGTAGACCCGAGCAATTAGTTATTTTGGTGTAACTTTTCAAAGTAAATCACTAGCCGCTTCCATATACTTGTTCGAGTAAACTTTGTATGGTGTTACGATTTGATTATTATATTATCAGGAATTAGTGTTATAATTCACATATAATTCAAAATGAAAAATGGTACCAATGCATCTTAAAAAACTTCAGGTGTTTTGTCATTGTGACTGCTATTATTGTGACCTAATACATACAATAGTGCCCTAGTGTACAGAACTGTGCAAGTGGTGAAATCGCGGTGTGTATATGGGAAAGGTTTATCACAAAAAAATAGGCATCGCTAAATCCCAAAAAAATCTACCGAGGGATCCCGAACATTTTTTTTATTTTGAATTTTTGTTCTTTAGAGTACGTTATTTTTTAATGTAATTATTTTGAAAGATAGTTTAATTGGTCCTAAGCTCGAAGAAAGTTTAAATTCTAAACAAAAGTTCATAAAATAAATATTCATACATATATATTGGGTTTCATTTTGCAAAAAAACAAAACTGTCCCATGTGATTTTGAGGATTTAATGAGCCATAGGATACTTATTCGATTAGATATGTTGGACGTTTGGCTGTTGCACACTTATTCATACTGTGGGAGTATATCGATCCGAGCACTGTTTCCTTTCATGATTTGAATACATTAAATTTCTTCTTCTTCTATCTGGCATTACACCTCTGTTGGAACATAGCTTGCTTCTAGCTTAGAGGTCATTGAACACTTAGTTATTATTGAGAGTTTTCTTTTCAAATCAACCGTAATTCCATGAATTATTGTCCGTATTAGATTTTTATGAGGTTCATAAAAAGTAAAATCGATCAATATTACAACAGTCTGCAAAAGGGAACGAAATATGCTTAAACGCCCTATACCCCAAGCTTCAGAAAAAAGCTTCAAAACTGCTCATTGCACAAATTATTGCGGCACTCCGGAGTAAGTGACAATCCGAAGACTTGTTTAATAGTATTGAAATTATTTTGATGTTCTAAACATAGAATTTCAAAATATAACAAGAATATAATGGAAGGTATTTCATGTTCAATCAAACCTTAAATAATAATTCCACCGTGACGTGACGTGAAGTGATTTTCTGACAAGCATTACAACAATAACACATTTTTAATAATTCCTACAGCAACTAAAACACATAAACACCTTAAAAACAAGAAAATTGACTCCTTTTAGATTGATACCAAATTCAAGTAAAATCAATAAATAAATTGGTATGTAAAAATTGATTAACTTTGAAGGCGGCTAAATGGGATGAAATTATGGCTGGTGTGTCAATGATCGTTAAATTTTCCAAAGCCTGTCCTGATATAAAACCGTAAAAATACAAAAAAAAAAATGAAAGTTCGTGGTAATGTTACCTACTTCGATAACATCATCTTCAAAGCCAAAAGGATTCTCTGGTCAGCAGCACGCAAGTCCACTCACTGAATAGCGCCCAGAGAATGCAAGCAGAGAAAATTGCACAGGTCAGAGCATAGCTAGACAGTGGTTTTCCGAAGGCTTGCCACGATCACATGGTCCTATGCGTATAAGCGTCGCGTCGTCGGGTTATCTTCGTAGCGGTGCGTCGGCATCGCTCGGTAACATTTTGCTAACATAGACATGCATACCTGGCAACTATCACCCACGGCGCAGCAGCTCTGCATGCACCTTTTCGGCGGATACGATTCGATAGGTTCACTACGAATTCAACGTATACCGCCTCTATTTATTATGGCATATTATACACTTACATTTCTTCGCCTTAACATTCAACTTGACTGCACACTCGGCGAGCCAAAGTGCGACTTGGTTTGACTGAGGCTATTCTGATGTAGTTTGTAAGTATACATGTTATTTTTTTCAGCAGCTTTATTCATCCAGGGAAAAAGTATGAAGAAGAAAAAGTGCGATCAGAGTTGATCACCTCTGTTCCGGAGCTATGATTGAATTTATTTCTACCTTCCTTTCTTTATGATCATAGCGTTGTATATGATATACAAGATCTTTACATTGTAACTAAACGTTGCAATAATTTAGAAATATTTTTTTATGATTAAGTGCTATTTTATCGTAATCATCATATTGTTCTTACTGGCACGCACATGGTGTAGTGTTTAGAACACACGCCTTCACGTCGAATCATATCCCCGAGATAGTCACTTATGACTTTAAAAAAGTTTTAGTAACGACTTCCTTAGGAAGCGATTAAAACCCGTTGGTCCCGAGATGAATTAACCCGGGATTAAAAATCTCGTTAATTAAGATTCAAACCTGTTGATAAGGAGATTCAGTCTAAGCCAATGGATTCACGCAGAGAGTCTTCGAGCAGAGAGTATTTTCTTCGAGTTACTCTAGAATTTGTTTGCAAAGATTTCTCCACAAACTACAACAACACAGAAAAAGTCCGTTCTCGTATCCGTGAACAGCAAACGTGAACTCGTCAACAAGCAAAAATACACCGTGAACTAGATCATGTTTATGTGAACGTTGGTGGTAGTTCATGTTGTATTTTTGACAGTTTACGTTTTCCAGAACTCTTTTTTAAGTGTGAAGGACTTCTTCGGGAGTTTTCCGAAGATATCATCAACCGTTGAACAACAAACAAAACAGTTTGGAATATCTGGAGATAACTTTAGAGTAACCACTGTAATATCCATGAACAATTTTTGTACAATGATTGCTCAGAAAATTTCTGTAACTCTGATTTAGAATTACAAATTCCAACATTTTACGGGAAAAAATAATGGATACCAAACAATATTACGAAACAGAGATGCCATGTGTTCGATTCCAATAAAAAAGTCTGAAAATTGACGGTACCCTACTCATTAGCCATCTGTCACACGGACGTGGCCAGGGTAACTCTTGATTAAGTTTAAAATATAAAATGTATCTAAGAATATCAAGGAAATTGCAGAGTAAATAAAAATAAAGACTCCAGACTTCCAGAGAGCAGTTATAAATTTATTTTTTGTACCTAGTAAAACCCTTGAGAAGTTCCTAAAATGATGCATGTAGAAATTAAAGGTAGATAAACAAATCCATAAAAATACGATGAATTTTGAGCAGAATTCTCAAAAAAAAACTTCAAATGAATACTATTAAGACAATAAAAAAAAATCAAAAGTTTAAATGAAACTGATCAGTGAGGTTATCTAGCTAAACCAATCAGTGACTCCGAAAAGGAAGCTGTCGTTGTCATATCAGAGGTTTTTGGCACCAAATGCATATCAAAGCATGTAATTAAGACAATTATGCTCCATTTATTATGCATTAGGACCCCTGTTGGGTCTACCATTAATCAATTGGTTACCGATAGTGTTGAATCGATAAATGAATCAATTTTGCTCAATGGTTTAAGGTACATGTGCCGACGAAACTTGCTGACTTATTTAACCGTTTTATACACATGCTTCCATCAGGGCTTAGCTGCTCGGACTGCAACTAATGGGGTGCAGTTCGCGATTTCTTCCTTTTTCTTGTTCAACAACCCTCCAAACAGCCAACGAACGGATAGTGGATTGTGGTAAAGGTGCGTTTCTCAATCGACAGTTGGGACGTCTGGTGAAAAGTGCGGGGCAAGTATAAGGTAATCAACTATGTAGTGCAAATTGCCACTCCTTCGATTGTGGGTTCATGAGTGGGATGGATTTCGCTACAGGTGTACGGCTGGTGCAAATTATTCGGAAGTGCAATGCGTGCGTTATCGTGAGTCTTTGAACTAGAAACATACTGGCAAGTGCTTTGTTGTTTGTTCAACAACATTTCAATGACAATCGAATATGTGCTGTTGCTGTATACTCAGTTTCACTCAGATTATTTTTAATAATAAACAATTTTTTTATTCAAAGTTTTTATGTTGGTAGAGATGTTTTAATTATTTAGTCTTTATTAGATTTTCTAAAAAACACTGGGGGAATTTTTCAGAGCGATCTGTGAAATAATGCCTAGTCCATCGTTGTGTTAATAGCCTGAATCAAGGTATCTAGAAAGGAGGTAATCCAATATGTCAGATTTCCCATTCCGCCATTTTGAAATGCCATTTGACAGCTGGCGAGTTTGTTTTGGTTGTTTGGATATCAGGTGCATGGCGTGACAAAGTAGGCGTAGAAGTATAAAAGGTTTTGTTTACACCCATATGTGTGTGGCATACGCAGCAAAGTACCTGCATTTCCTATACTGTGTAACGTACTGGTAGCAGAATTAATATGAATAACTTTAACTCGTCCAATACAACTGTCACCGTCAGACGGCAACACCGTAGCACATCCTCTCTTTCATCGATAAACTGTCGGTAGTGGGTGGCTCTTACCCGAAGAACTATTCGGAATTTCCACAATACGGTACGCATTATATGCAACTTTTAACCAACTTTTCAAATTTGTAATCAACTTTTCTGCTATTCAAAACACCGGAATATTACGAAAACGACGAAAATTTGATTCGCGAAAATTTTCACTTAACTGTATTTATGTTTGTTGGAGTAAACATTTCCTAACAACCCAGGCTCTGTGGTTCTGACTTAACGGTCTATCACGGTCTATTACTCAACGGTCTACTGCGGATTCACTTCTCGAGTGCGGTAACAGAGAAAAAAGGGGAAAACGTCACTTTTCTTTGGCTTGCGCTACAAGTCCGATGTCCTCCTGGAACTACCTCATGGTATTACTTCAGGAGGCAGAGGGCTTGTTGATGCCTCTATGCCTTTGCTCTATTCGTTCTGCCTGCAATTTGTCTCTTCAACATCACTCACATTTTGGGGCCGACCACACGCCTGAGCCATGTGAGAATTTTTTGATGGACGCTGCTGTGTTTTGTTGGTGTGCTTGATTCCATTTGTCTGCTCGTCATGCTCTACGGACGGACCGGTTGGATGCTGAGGTCGGTCTTATCGATACTACTCGGCTTAGTTCCCGACGGTGAAGGTAGCCTACTCCGATGGAGAGTACCTCGACGAAGGAATATCTCCCGAAACAGGTTACGTTACGCGTTGTTCATACTCCGTTGTTGGTCGGTAGAGTGCCGAAGTCGGCCCAGAGATTCCGGTTGGAGGATGTCTTCCGGTTCATTGGCGCTCCGACGACTCAAGCCGGTGATACGCTCGCACTACTCAGAATAGCCCTCGACGATGGATCTATTCTACTCCGACGAAGATTTTCTCTGCGGCGGAAGATCTTCCGAACCGATGCTATCTGGGCAGATGCCAAGGTCAGTCCTGCGATTCCGGTGGAAGGAAACTTCCGGTTCACAGGCACCCCGACGGCCATTTGCCGGTGCTGTTTCGCGATCTACTCAGCTAGTCCCCGGCCGAGGATCTAGCCTACGTTACGCTCGTTCTACTCGGTCTAGTCCCCGACGGAGAATCTAGCCTACTCTGATCGCGCCCGATGGTCTCCTCTCATTAGTCTGTTAATGACTTATCGAGTGCCGTGGTCGGTCCGACAATTCCGGTGGGAGCTTGGCTTCCGGTTCATCAGCGCCCCGGCGTCCCGATGTCAAGCGCTGCTCTCTGCGTCTCGTTTCGCTGCTCTTCTCGCCAGTTGCGCTGTGAGCCGGACATTATTTGCCCCACCATGCTGGTCACCATATTCCAAAGATCGGGATCGCTTATCATTCCGTGGACCACACCTTCTACGCTGAAGTACTTACCAAAAGCAGTCGCCACCGTGTTTCGTTCTATGTTAAACCTCGGGCAGTCGAAGACAACATGTTCTGGCGTTTCTTCAATCTCCATACACTCAGGATAGAATGGTGAAGACGCATGGCTGAATCGATGCAGATATTGCTTGAAGCATCTGTGACCTGACAAGAACTGTGTCAGGTGGAAGTTCACTTCTCCGTGCTCCCTGTTCAGCCGATAGATTCGGGATGAGCCTGTGGGTCCACCTGCCTTTCTCGGAGGCATCCCATTCTTGCTGCCACTTAGCCCGCGAACGAATTCTTGCCAACTTCCTCGCCTGCCTAGTTTCTCTTCGCTGATAGCAGTCGAAGTCTTCGGACAGGATGATGCAGATTGGGATCATCCCAGTGATTACGCGTGCCGCCTTCGACCACTCGCATGGTGATGAGTCGGAACGTGCTGTTTAACTTATCCCGATTCCGCTTGGTCTGTAGCGCCACGCCCCAGGCTGGCGCACCGTATCTTAGTAGCGATGTTGATACGACAGCCAGAAGACGCCTCTTACTGCTTCTAGGACCACCTATGTTGGGCATAAGTCTTGTGAGCGCATTGTTCGCCTTCGCCGCCTTCTCGCATGCATAATCGACGTGACTGTTGAAGTTCAACCGATCGTCTAGCATTACGCTCAGGTGTTTCAACTTTCGCTGTGATGCTATGGCATGCCCCCCGACAGTGATTTCGCCGTGCATGACTGCTTTGCAGTTGCTAACTAGTAGCCCCACCGTTTTGTGGTGGGCTATTTTCAGCTTGACTCCGTCCATCCAATCTTTGACTAGACCAATTGCCTCCGTTGCCAGCATTTCTACTTCCTCCTGCGTCTTGCCTATTACCGTTAGGACGACGTCATCGACGAAGCCAACAATCTCGACCCCCTTGGGTAGCTCCAGCGATAGGACCCCGTCATACATGCCTAGTAGATGTGATCATCATCATGATGATAAAACCATCGCATGCCTAGTTTTGTTGCTGAAACTTAGTGGTCCCGTAATACGGATTTCCTGGTGGCCATTCCGGAGCTCCAAAGGACCATTCGTCCTTTTGGCAAAATATATCCAAACATAAAAAATCATAAAGATTTGAGTGCCATTCATTTGGTTTTGGGGCAGATATCGGAGAAATTTCATTAAATTATCCAGATTGACTACTTTCCGGGTTCCACATGAACCACATTAGCATTAGCATTAAGCATTTCGCACAAATTCGTAGGTGGTACAGTCCTAGACAATTGACGGAGGGTCTCCTTCCCGTCCGTTACAATGCCAGAAATTTGGGACTAACCTCTAACCAAACACAAATTAAAGACCTCCATGTACCTTGCAGTTGCCCAAAATTTTATGGCTCATAAGGTAATCTAGAATGCCGTGAAAAGTGTACTGCGATCTGTCAAACTTGGGTACCTTTTACACTACCGAGGTACCAAATGCAGTACTAGAAGTGGTACCCAATCTGAGCCCGAGTGGGACGGACCCTCTAACTCTTAGACAAGATTGACGCATCCTCGAATAGTCTAGCGCTAATCTGGCCACGTCCTTGCGAAAGCTGGGGAATGGGAAAGGATGATTGTTTGAACACCTACTTAAGAAAAATGCAGATAACTCTACGACCTCTCATAGGTGTTACGGGATGTTGATCTAAAGGGTGGTGCCATAGAATACGTTCGGTAGACGTTTTCCGCCGACAAATGGTTAATATTTATGTATTGTGACCATGCCCTGCTGATCAAAACAAACTCAAAAAATTCCACGAAACTCCTTAGCAGCTTCTCTAACAATGAACAAGAGCGTGAGCCGTAAACAAATTTCTATCAACACGTTTAACACACACAGGAGATAAAAAAAAACGAGTCGCGCCAAACGAGTGCTGGAACCATCACAGAGCACTCTCGAGCAAAACGCAAGAAAATCGAAAAAAAGTAAAAAACATATCTCGACAAATAATCTCCGAAAAAAACACAATTTATCACTTTTTAAAACATGTTTCCACAGAACATTTGCATTTGGCATAGCACCATCCGTCGAATCTATTTTGCACCAGCCGAAATGAAAAATTAAACACGAAACGAGGTAAACGTGACACAAAATTCTTCCCGGGTTCCATATGAACCACATGGACCGAAATTTTCAAAGGATGTGATTCGGTAACTTGTTCCTTAATGTAGAGAATTTGTATGCCAAAATATCCATCAATTAAATAGTATCGATGTAAATTGCATATACTAAACTGCGATGGAAACTTACTTTACGGATGTTACGGGTATCCGGAACCAGGTATGAATACGGCCATGTAATTTGAGAATTATTATTGTTGAAGACTTTTTCAACCTTATATTAACGGTTCCAATTACTTGTTTGGTTATGAAACTATAGGTCGTCAAAATAAGAGAATCTAAATGGATGACTAACAGATGTCGCAAGTTCTTGGCGACCACAATGACCAACTCCGGATCACCTGGAGGGTTTCTGAAACTATACATGTATGCCTTTCATTTGAGCCCAACATAACAGAAATCGGTCAACAAAAGCACTGAATTTCGCGAGCTGTTTCAATTTTCAGGTCGTAAGCAACCATAAGTCACAATTTGTAATTTTTTGTGATGGACTAAAAGAGATTAAAAGTAAAGCTTTTTTAAACAGTTTTTTTCGAATTCGTTACTTGAAAAATGTATCGAAGGCAACAAATTTTACGGACGTGATCTGACGTGGATATTTTAAGGACATCTCAGTTATTAATGCAGATCTTCTTAAATTCCTCATGAACATTCTGTTTGAGAAACCATTGAGTATCGTCTATCTTGCATGATTTTTAATTCAAACAGCTTGTTGGGGCAGGTCGTGGCTCACCTGAATCTACAGTACTGGACAGAATAAAGTACGCATTGGCCGTTTTTCCATACAAAATGATCAAGTTTGGAAATCTGAATCTCAGCTTCTAGTGGTCCGATTGATCTGAAATTTTCACCACAGCCTAGATATAACATAGATTTTACTCAATTGAAATATAACTGTATTTGAAACACAATCTTTTGAATTATTGGAAATCTCTCAACTTGCGAAAAATTGCATAATTTTATATTGAAAATATTTTGAAAACAATCAGTTTAACCGAAAAATTATGTTCTGCAAACTTGTGTGTCTTATCAAATTGCAAATTTTTGCAGAAGGACATTTTGCTCTAAATATGTACATTTAAAAATTATTTCTATTTCAAATTTTTGTCATTTTTATCAAAATTTAAGATTTGAGATAACTTTAAAGTTTGTTAATGAAAAACTATGAATTTCTAACCTAGCAAATTTGAGGTTACTTTCATGCTGCGGTGAAAATTTCAGGTCAATCGGACATCTAGGAACCGAGATGTAAGCCTCCAAACTTGACCATTTAGTATGGAAAAACGGCCAATGCGTACTTTATTCTGTCCAGTACTGTATACTTCCTTAGAGCAGCAGGGACCAATTGGGGAAACACTGGTCCTATCTCAGTCGTCAGTCGATGAAGGTAAGGCAGAACGGGCAGGACAGTTAATGTTAGCCACTTCAGGGTTTTATGGGTAAAACTAGAACGGCTCATTGTAAAAACTGCGGCCACTGGTGTGATACGTCTCACAAATGGTTACATTTCAGCTAAATGGCTTCACCAGATAACTTTTATTAATATTAATACTGGAAATCTACGTGCAATGAACTTCTCTTATACAACGATCTAATTGTGTCGACGTGTAGCGGATAACTAACTACCTAGGAATCGTGTACAGCAACCAAATAGGGTAGAAGCACCGGTTTTAGCCATACACCAGTTGTAGCCATAGTGGGTTATACACAGTTTTACATAGCAAATCAGCATGAAACCCTTTGTGTTCAGTAGATCACATCCATATAATAGAGCTACATTCATTTACTCGTCCAAATTAATTCAAAACATAAGAAAAACAAATAATTTCCCTTATAATTTTTATTCCCATACACCTAATTTGGCCAGGGCGCTCCTAATTAGGCCTATCTCGTGAGAAATCAATGCAATTGGCCAATCTAGGAACCGAAGTTAAATCTCTGGCCGAAACTAGTTCCGTTGGCCTATATTGATCAACGGGATTTTCAAAGCGAAAAAATAGTTTTAGCTCAGTTTTGATATTTTACACACATAATATGTATTGAAAGCTTGCATTTGACATATATGTAGTATCAATACGGCTTCTAATTTATTTTTTATTGACATTTTCTCTTAGGCTGGCCAAAACCGGTGCTTTTACCCTATGTGGTTTGATGAGAGATGAGCGAGATTTATACATTAGTACATACTAGCTATAGGTGTTGGCTTTTAATACAGTGAGATTCCGTTTTTGGCAACAAAGTCGAAATTTTCAGTTGCCAAAAACGGAACCCTTATTTTACTCTTATTTTAAATTTTATTTTTCAACTACTGGTTTTGAAAACATCATTAGAATGTTATTACATCATTCTTATAGAACCATATGGCATAAATACTTCTGAACGGACTTCGAAGCAGTTTTCCGTAATATTGTACTATGCTATGAATTTATAGCGCCGAAATGTTAATTGTGGCAAACGTTCTACATCCATGCTTTTTACACCTCATTGCAATGCATTGCCTTTAATGATTTTTAGAAGCTTTATGTACACTATTTGTTTGAGTGGGCCATGTAAAATTAATAATCGCAAAAGTGGCTTTTATACAAGAACTGAACATTTTCCTAAAACTGTGTAAGAATACGAAAAAAAATAAATGTGTTACTGTATTTATACAAAGACGTTTTTAAGTACAAATCAAAAGCCCTGGGTATTGAAAAACATAAAAAATCAGTTCAACTTTAGGCTTTAGCGTAAAATTTTACAAAATTCGGTAAGTTTAGAATACTTTCCTAATTAATGTTTCTGATAAAGTAAATAATGAATGATTGACTGCAGTCAAAAGACCAAACATAAACAACTACATCTCATGATCCATAAATGCGACTCGTAATTTTGTAGAAAACACATACAACTTTTATTATTTTTACTTGAAGTGAGTTTTCATTTAGCGAAACATATAAACATATAAAACATATATTCACATATATCCATATTATGGAACCTCAAGAACCTGATAGGATTCTTCAGGTGCTCGTAAGTAATCTACAGGAAATCGCTAAGGTTCCGAAGCATCTTGCTAAGAATATTGCTGCTATATTGACGAAAATTCTCAAGTCTCCAAGGAAAATTTTTAACCTTTCGGTCGTCGCGCGAATTTTTGTAACGCGAGTAGTCGCGCGTTGTACTTTGTACAACACCCTTGGTTTTGCGAATATCTCAGAAGTCTGACCACTTAGATAGATGACGTCTTCGGCAAAATTGATCATTAGCTTATGGGCTATCATTATTATAGCCAAGAAATTCGGGATTTTGCCACTAGGCGGCGCTAGTGAGCATTAAGCTCTTGTTTCCCAGATCTCATGATCCTGACCACTTAGAAAGATGGCATCTTCGGCAAAGTTGTTTGGTAACTCAAGGACTATCATTATTTGAGCTAGTTGATTCAAAATGCTGCCACTAGGCGGCGCTAGTGAGCCTAAAACATTTGTTTCGCAAATATCTCAGGAGCCTGATCACTTAGAAAGATGGTGTCTTCAGCAGAGTTGTTCAGTAGCTCAAATTCTTTCTTTGTTTAATCCTTAAAGTTAGAGATTTATTAAAATAATGATAGTCCTTGAGCTTCTGAACAACTTTGCCAAAGGTGCCTGTCTAAAAAGTCAAGATCCTGCAGTATCCGCAAAACAAATATTTCATGCTCACTAGCGCCGCCTGATGACAAAATAACGTATTTCTAGGCTCAAATAATGATAGCCCTTGAGCTACCAAACTACTTTGCCGAAGACACCATCTTTCTAAGTGGTCAGGCTCCTGAGATATCTGTAAACAAAAGTTTCATGGCCACTAGCGCTGCCTAGTGGCAAAATTTTGAATCAACTAGCTCGAAAAATGATAGTCCTTAACTTACTAAACAACTTTGCCGAAGACGACATCCTTCTAAATGGCCAGGATCCTGAAATATCTGCAAAACAAAAGTAAAACTTCCATACCCACTAGTGCCACCTAGCGAACAAATTCCGAATTAAATGAGGTACCATCAGATAGCGCTTCACCTCCAGAACAACTTTACTAAAGACCCCAAGTTTCTATATTATCTGGATTTCGAGATATGACGATTTCAAACTGTGGTTTCCTCGAACCGTACATAGTGCGTTCATTATTATGCGACTTCCATGTACATTTGTTGATTTTACCGTATTATAAAGGGTCATATTGTAAATAAAAACTGTCGAGTATTGTTCTTAAGAAGATTCTTAAGGAATACATTTTGGTTTGGTGTCGATAGATATCTTTGTTGCAAAATGATAGCATATAAATCACAACTGTTGTACAAAGTACAACAGCGCGACAGCCCAAAGGTTAAATGTTTTTTTATTCTTAGGTTACCACTAGCACTGCTCACATTATTCCTCTGGAAACCTTTTGAAAATCTACAAGATTTCATAATAAATCTTCGAGCTGTTTAGTAGAATACCTATGAAAAAAACGAATTTAGTACTATACCATTTAATTCCACTAGAGTTTGTATGTACGCGTATTTCGACCTCAACTGTAAGGCCGTCTTCAGTGTCGTGTACTAGACTCGACTTTTTTCATCTACTTGCAAGATTTCGCCAGAAATACTCAAAATATCATCACAAATTCACATTTTCCCGCTAGGAATTACCAGGATGCCCTAGAAATCTTAAGAGTTTATTAGGAATCACCAAATTTCGAACTTAATCCCCAATAACCAACTATACATTCTCAGGATCCCACAAAAACCCCAAGTGTCCGCTAGGAATCTGCAGACATTCTCAATAATCCGTTAAAACTTCTGAGAAGTCCCTTAAGGACTAAGAATCTCCTAACGATTCTCCAGGCTTCAGTTAGGAAACTCATAGTTCCAGCTCGCAAGGAACATTTTGTTTATGATGAGACCCATATCCTTGATTAAAAATCTTGTACCGATCTCGTCTCTTAAAAATCTAACGTCTTAAAGAATTTCCAACAAAGAGGGAACCTAGCTCTAATACCACAAACAAAAACTTAAAATACTCTTAATCGTTTTTATCGCACGCTTCAATTATTGAGAATAAGTTGTAGTTTGGACTGTGTTCGCATTTGTGCCGGTATTGAATGGAACATTGGAATTCTTAAAAAATAATATGCAATATAGTAAAATCTTCACTTTTTATGGATTATATGTTGCCACTTCTGAAATTCACTAGAATTAAGCAATTAATTCCTTAAAAGTTATGATGCACGGCATATTGTTGTATTTTATTAATTACTGCGTTGTGTTTTTTATACGCAATGTATGTAAGTTGCCTAATGTGTTTGTGCTCTGTTCAAACAATCTGTTCCAAAACAGGAGAGAAGTGATCTTTAGTGTACCACCTACTGGCAGACCTTAGTGGGCTGGACACTTAATAGGAATGCCTAAGAGATTGATCTCTAGCTGAGATTGTGGTGGAGATGAATGGCCTTTTGAAACGTTGCGAATGCATGACAAATGACCATCCTGAAGTAAATAAGCGCGTACGGGAGCCCTTAGTAGTTAATGAAATTTGGGGGAATATCAACGAAAATGAAGATCTGGAATGTAATCGGTGTGTAGTTGACCTGTCATTCAGATAAATAAAGCAACAGACACAATAATATTTACAAAAAATTACAAATTTTAATGGTATTCAAAAATGTTGCCAAAAACGGATCCATTTTGTTGCCAAAATCGGGGGTGCCAAAAATGGAGCATGCCAAAAACGGAATCCCACTGTATATACATTTGAAAAGGTCAAATTCAAACACAGCTTAATAAACTTTATATAATTATATTTATTTTGAATATTGGAGACCAAAAATGGTAATGAAACTCTTGACTCTAGAATGTTTGTCCCTTTGCAGATTTTTCGCTCCCTTCGCCTATTTTCAGACAGACTGCTTACTTACTATTAATTGCTCTACCAGCAGCATCATCCTGAATTACAAAAATATTCATATCGCGATTTTTTTCTCGTTGTTTCTGCACAATTTTTTCACAAGTTCTCTAAACATTCATTTATTTTCAGAATCTTCGTTGGTATTGATCATCTGATTTAGCAGATATTCCGATAATCTTTGGGGGACCGACATTCGCCATGTAAAATTCCTTTGGTCGCCATTTTGTTTTAGTCAATTTATCATAAAAAAACTAAAACATGGGGTGAAAAATATCTGTTGATAAGGTGCTTCTCTTAAAAAAGCTTTCAAATCGGTTGAGTTATCTCAAAGAAATCTCTAAATTACAATATGATATTGTTTGACCTAAAAGGCTAAAGTGGTACCACAAACAATATTCATTATCCAAAAACGGTTGCACCAAAACGCTTCTTTTTTCACAACAGACTCTCATCAACGTATTGTTTCGAAAGGTAAATAACAAAACATGAGACAATAATATCTGTACACTGAGATATTTACGTGGATATGGCTACACGTCGTTCCCCCTATGGATTTTGAAATATATCCTGATCCAAAAGACCAATGACCCACATCGACACAGATTCTAGAAGAACAAGTGTTTTTTGAGAACTTGTGATGAAATTGTGCAAAAATATTAAAAAACAAAAAAGTTATCACGATTTAAATATTTACTTGTTTTGAAAAACACCACATAAGGTGATCAAAGTATTCTGGACAGACCGTTACGCGTATATAATTTGGCCATTTACGGCAAAATCAAATGGAGGTGGCCAAATTATATACGCGTAACGCTCTGTCCAAATTACATAAAACACCCTATGTGTGTATCAACGTAGGTTAAAGTGGTCAGCAGGGTGAACTTATAGTCGACTTAACAATCGAACTTTTTTGGTCATAGAACTCCAAATCAATTGAATTAAAAATTGTTTACTACATATTGCCAATTGTAAACAACTTTCAATGATTTGTCGCTTACCTTCACTAAACCAGATAAACAATTGAAATGTACGTTTTCAGAACGCAAGATAGTCCTGCGTAGTACCTACCTATCTACAAACAACCCGATCATACGCAAGCAAACGGAAAGGCTGCGGGAAGTCGCACTCGTTAAGCAACAAGTCTTCTAAGGAAGAAGTTTCTAGGAAGTAGAACAAAACCTGTCTGTCCATACCGGGCTGTAAAGTCATCGGTGTGTATACTATGCACATATAGGAACCGACAGCTCACCGCAATGTAACCCAGCCTAGAAGGAATAGAACCCTGTGCTTGAGTAATGAAAAAAAGGAACTTACACGGAAATGACATTGCATCATGCATCGATTTTGAAGGAGAAACTGATTATACCTACCTACTCCTCCGGTAGAAACCGTTTTCCTTTCTATACGTAGCGAAATTTGGGGCAAGTGTGTTACCTCGAGCAAAATGTTCTCTAACATTGTATGGAGCTTACCGAATAATAAAATACAAATCATTCAATCGTTAAACCTATTCAAAAACGATAATACCAATGGTGTAAAATAGAGGCTATAAGGTGGTTGATCCAGTGGTAGTGTGTGTTCAAAAATAGTGGCACAACCTGTTATAAGCAGGTTATAGATTTAAATTGCAAAAATGTTGTACGTAACTCGCTGCAGAACTCAATTTTTACAGCACTCGTCGTAAATATCCTACTTGGCAAGCCTCGTAGGATAAATTTACAAATCGTGCAGTAAAAATCATCATTTTGCAACTTGTTCCGTAAGCTACTATTTCAGTACTATTTTTTCTACTATTGATCCCTTTACGTTCCTTGTTTGGACCCGTGCCTTCGATTTTTCGTTGGACCTGTTAGCAAAAGCTAGTGGTGGTGATCCTTCTTGGACACCGTCTTGAAAAAAAACCTCTTAGAAGGTCTCGTCTTCTTTCGTTTATTTACTAAACATGGTTGCAACTACAAAATAAAGTAAGGGTAAATCTCTGAATTTACAACTTTCTTCCAAAAAAAGTGGGATTTCAAACTGTCACTAAACTTGGCAAAAATGGAAGAAAGGAGTTTCTCCGGAATGCGCGCTTTCTTACAAGAGTGAAATGAATAATCTTAATAATTTTATGGAAATGAGCAATCAGTTCGATGCTCTAGACAAATTTTCCGAACACCAAATCGAAGCAGTCTCTAGCCCAGGCTCTTTGATTCAAGTAAGGAAGCAAAGAGTGCCGCCTATCGTGGTCAGTTGTTCCGAATTTGGGGGATTTAGGCAGGAGATCTTGAACTCCATTAGGGGAATCAAGGTTTCCTTCCGAATCGCAAAGAAAGGAGACTGTCGCGTTTTGCCGGAAACTCTTAAAGTTCGTAAACTTCAAACATCTTAAAGAGAAGAAGCACACATTTTTTACTTATGACGACAAAACTGAACGTCTGTTCAAAGTCGCATTGAAATGTCTCTGAAGTGATTGAAAGTCACATGAAGAGAGACATTCTTCGGGGAGGGTTTCTCAAGAATATTATTTAGTTCACTTTAACAAAAGTGATCTAAATAATATTAAAGCTTTAGAAAAAGCAAGACTCATGTTCGATGTCCGTGTGACATGGGAACAATTCCACAAACCTGGAGGAAAATTTTCAGAACCCCACTCAGTGTCGTCGGTGCCAAAAGTGGGATTCCTGGGGTATTATGCACTACTTAAGGAAGATGCGCCGAAATGAAGACAAAACAACATGTATGTAGTGTTTTAATACACGAATCTAGTTGGTTTGTATTACCCCTACCTGGTGTTCAGCGAGTTTTCTTCCTTATTATACTAGATTGTTGGAAAAAATAACTTTTTCCAAACACTTCTTTTGCGTGAATTATGATTATTTCGGGTCACGATGCTCTGCTTTTTGGAGCAATACGCACAAAAAAAATGCAAGACGCACCCAAACAAAGGGGCATGATGCACCACAACAATGAGGCAAGAAGGTCCATCGTGTTTTAAACATTATTTTATTTATCAAAAAAATACGAGTTTTTGATGATTTTTGCTAACAAGATGATACAATTGTGCATAAATACTTTTCTAAAGACTTCAAACGACCTAACTTTTATGATTGTAATTTATTTTGGAGTGGATCATTCTGCCCCGACCAATGCATTGCTTTAGCTGCTTCTTTCTGGCATTACGTTCCCACTGGGACAGAGCCTGCTTCTCAGCTTTGTGTTCTTATGAGCACTACCACAATTATTAACTGAGTGCTTTCTACCGGTATTAGCACACGACACCAAGGACGACCTTATAGTTAAAATCGAAATAGGGGGAGATCCCCCAGTACCGGACAGCATCCAATACCAGACAAAGTCCAAAAATTGAGAAATCATGATCCAATCAAGATGATGTATGTAGAAAAAAGAAAACTATTAGGGAGAGTAATGTTTGCGTAGAATAACACATCCTTGAAATATGCATGCCGTTTTAATAAAGTAGAGATGATTGTTAAAAATTTGACGCATCGCCCTAAATTTGAGCTTGATTAGCAATTATTTTGAGTATGGCAAAATAATTTAGATCACGCAAGCATGATCGAATATAATCATAATTTGAAAGTATGAATGTATTTTGTACCATATTTATACTATATATGGTCAAACTACAATTTTGGTCTAGCTCCTCCTGGTCCTCAGTTTCGTACAACTTGATTAGTTACATGATATCTTTGTAATTTTCGCTGTACCGTAATTTCGGGTGAAATTAATCATTTTTCACGGTTCTTCTAGTCTCGTTTCTATAATGTTCTATAATGAAGATGAGCCTCATCGACTTATGTACCGAAATTTTCTAACAAATGTCATTTTAGTGTTAACAAATACCTCTAAAATAAAAAATCAGAGGATCTCATTTCGGGGTGAAATTGATCACTTGTCAATGCCATTATTGTTAGTTTTCAAAACAACTCTATATGATAAATTTGAGCTCCCTGAATCCGAATATGCTAGTAAAATTCTTAACAATGCAATATTTATATAACTAACGAATAGTTAAATTTCAAGAATTACGCGGAAAACGCCTAAATGTATGCAATTTCCTAAGGAATTCAATGATATGTAACAGAAATTCAATTATTTTAACCATATGAGCTAATTGGTACGAGTTTTGGTGATGAAATCTGGTTTGGGGATATATCTCATGAATCCTCACAAACTTTCTGGTTTATACCATGTTCAAATCCTTGCTTATAAATAGAAGTTCATAGGTGTTTGTCAATACTGCACCGTGCATGATTTTGAAATTTTACGTTATTTTCATAGTAATAAACATTCTTTAACGCAAAAAACTTCACAACACACAATTCGACAATAGTTCCGACAAGCAACGTTCATTTACTGCAACTTACATTGATATTTGTGCTCCATTACGAATAAATTAAATCGTGTGATACGATGATCAATTTCACCCTTCTGATCAATTACACCTGATTTTACGGTATCTCAAAAAACGTTCATATTTCATGGATTGCATCGATACTGGCAAAAATAAAATAAAAAAAAAAGAAAAATGAAAATTAAGAACAACGCGTAAATTGTGTTGTTTTTCATCATATGTGAAAGAGGTTTTTTGATCACCAACTTGCAGACTTAGTAAAGCTCAAATTCCTCTTGTGATATTGCTAATGCATTTGATTAATAATAAAATATTATGCCCAGAATATAAGCATTCAATGATAAATACATTTTCAGAATTCGAGGCATTCCCAGATCGTGTCCGGTATTGGAAGCCACCTTTTATGATAGGTCAATTTGTTACTAAAATACATCATCAAAATGCAATGTCAAAATTAATATTTATATTTTCAAATTTATTTTTGTCCGCTACAAAAATGATATTTATCAGTTTTGGGCATCAAATACGTTCTTGGTCAATGGTTCTTGTTAAATTAATGTTAAGTTAAAATCAATAGTTTTTGAATAATGATTTTAGCTGCTTTGGTGTCCGGTACTGGGGGATCTCCCCGTACGCGTATTTGTTGAAGGATACAAATTCTAGGGGAATTTAATAGTATAGTACTAAATTCGGTTTTAATTTACTTATAGGTATTCCTCTACACAGATTGAAGATTTATTATATTTTCTCGTTATTATAAAAACCTGGGGAAGCATACTCTCCCCAAACTCCGCTACACCACAGCACACATCGTTGGCTTCGTATTATTTTCCTGCTTACCTTTTCCAAACGTTCGATTCGATTGCTATTAACTACAGGTTCAGTTTCCAATTCAACCCGTCCTGTACTGCCCTGTCACCAATTCGCATGCTACCAATGGGGGATTCGCACATTTGCCAAGTCTCCCCATATTAAGCTTATTCAATATAAAAGTAGACACGAAAAAAAAAGACAGTGATAGAAGATTACCTTGACAAAAACTTATTCTTGAACCCTGCTCGAGTGCATTGCTTTTGTTGTTTGGTTTGTCTGACTCTGTGGCTCTTTCAAGCATAAAGTCTCTCGCGTTGGAAACTGGAACCAAGCACACGATGCGGGGAGCTAAAGCATTAAAACGGAAATTAAATCTGACGAGACACCCTATTAAACAGTGCTCCTCTTTTTGAAAGTAAACGAAGCGATGAATAATGTACCATGAACAGGGAGCATATAATAAATACCTAGCCCTGAGTTGGGTTGAAGCATAGGAAGCGATTTACTAAATCAAAGCAGTACAACGATAAGGTAGAACAAAAAATAGCACAAACTTGCCACCAATAGTGTAGGGGAAGATGGCTTAAAATGTCAGCTTAATTTCTACCCGGTAAGTACTGTAAAAAGGGGCATTCCATAGTCAGGTGGTTAGAGTCCGTGACTACAAAGCAAAACCATGTTGAAGGTGTCTGGGTTTGATTCCCGGTCGGTTCGGGATCTTTTCGTAATGGAAATTTCCTTGATTTACCTGGGCATAAAGTATCATCAAATTTGTCACACGATACACGAATGCGAAAATGGCAACTTTAGCAAAGAAAGCTCATAGTTAGTATCTGTGGATGTGCTCATAAGAATACTAAGCTAAGAAGCAGGCTTTGTCCCAGTGAGAACGTAATTCCAAGAGAAAAAAAAGTACTGTAAATACTATCAATTTCATTAAAATGTAAATATGACTATTTTACTCCATAAGTAGATTTTGATCCACTTTACCCTAAGTGATCGAAGCGGTTCTCAGCATCTCCTTATAAGTCAGTCCGAGAGCGGATGTCCGATGGATTGCCGCCAATCAGGCTCGTTCCTATCTACACACAGCTACACCTCGATGAACTTGAACTGAAGGGCACCGGCTACAAAAGGGTCACTCACGCATGCGCAAATCGATTGCCGGGTGCGCGTGATATGGCGACCGACGATCGGGAGATTCATGTTTGTACGCAGCGCATGTATCAACTAGACGCGCTTCGAATGGTTATAGTCACGATAGGACGAGGGAGCTTGAGGGGACAACGCCAATGCGATGATTGAAATGTTGAGATCATTTATTATAATACTTCAGGAAGCGCGACAACCAATCATTGGAAGGTGTAGTTGAATATGACTTGAATTAATCGATATTAACACACAATTGAAGGTTTAAATCATATACAAGGGTGGATAATTCGTTAGAAATAAAAACACAAATTTATCCCAATCGAGCTTAACTCCTCTAGCAACAGCAACACTGTTTACTACAAAATAAATTTAAATCGCAAGAATTAACTAGTTTTCCGATATTGTTGCTCTATTTTTCACATGTTCATAAAAAAAACTCTTATACTTTCATAATCTCTGTCGATTTTGATCGTTGATCATCTAGATCCGGAGATAATCCGAAATTCCTTGGAGGACCGATTCCTATCCATTTTCATGTAAATACCTGAGGCCACTGAATTTTTATCATGTTCGACTATTCTAGAAACAACATTTTTATGGAGGGCTGTTGTGAAAAATGTAGCAAATTGGCCAACTGTTTTTGATGAGCATTTATATTTCTGGTTCTACGCTGGCCGTATAAAGATCATTAAACTTCAAAACACATGTCATACTATAATCTTCAGATTTTTCTGAGGCAGCTCAACCGAATGTATATTTTTTTTCAGAGAAGCTTCTTATAGGGGGAGATCCCCCAGTGCCGGACAGCACCCAATACCGGACAAAGCCGAAACATTGAGAAATCATGGTCCAATCAAGATGGTGTATTAGTATAAAATAAAGCTATTATGTAGACTAATGATTGCGTAGAATAACACATCCTTGAAATATGCATGCCTTTTTAAAAAAGTAGAAAAGTTTGAAAATCTTTAAAAAAACTGACGTATCCACTTAATTTTGAGAAAATTTAGTAAATATTTTGAATATGAAAAAATACTTTGGATCCCGCAAGCATGATCGAACATAATCCTAATTTGATAGTATGAATGTATTTTGTACCTTAATTGAACTAAATATGGACAAATTACAATTTTGGTTAAGCACCTCCTGTCCCTCAGTTTCGGACAGCTTGATTTGTTATATGATATCTTTGTTATTATTGCATCAGTGTCTCAGAAAACTTTCATTTTTCATGGGTTCCGTCGATCATGGTATCAAATATGCAATAAAATTAAGAATAATGAACATTCAGAACAACATCGTAAAATGTGCTATTTTTCATCATATATGAAAGAGGTTTTTGATAGGCATCTTGCAAACTAAGAAAAACTCAAATTATTCTTGTAAATGTAGCAAATGCATTGAATTGGTAATTATAAACTATTCCTATAGTGTACACATTCGATGATGTTCAAATTTACAGAATTCGAGGCATTTCCAGATCTTGTCCGGTATTGGGTGCCACCTTTCGAGATCGATCAATTTGGTACTTAAACTCATCATCAAAATGCAATATCAAAATTCATATTAATATTTTCAAATTTATTTTTGTACACTATAAAAATGATAATATTTATCATAAATGGGTAACACGAGCCCATAAAATCAATATTTTTCGAATTATGAATTTAATGGCTTAAGTGTCCGGTACTGGGGGATCTCCCCCTAATCTAAAATTGTATAGCTAGTATTTTAGTTTTTTTTTTCAATTGTTAAAGAGGAAAATCGCAAAAAATCGACATTTTACAGTCAACTTACTCCAACTGCAATGTACAGCACACATATTTCCCAATTTTTGAACTTTTCATTATTCTGACAAAATATATTGGAAAAAAGTTCCTCATTTACCTACATGATATACCTAAATAGACTTTCATACTCTTGAATAATATCGCTCTTATAACCTTCAATTTGCAATGAGCGCAACCATAATTATCAAATTTATGAAATATGAAACAACTGGAGTAGATTTGAAATTTTGCATATTAATATAGAATGAGGTAGGTAAACTTGCACAGGCAACATCGAGTGAGGAAGGAATCGACTTACAGAGAGATCAAAGTATAAGGAGCCGGATCCTATTCTTGGCACTTTTGATTTACTTCGGCAGTGGGTTTTTTGAAAGCAACTGAGCTCATATTTGGCCACAATTTGCGCCGTACTGAAGTGCTTCTTACTGCAAAGTTTCAGACAATTCGGTCGAGAAAACCCCCCTATGCCAAAGTGAATCATGGATGTGCCCAAGTAGCTCTGCACCCTACTAGATGGATAGTACCATGCACTCCATCGAATTCGGAGAAGTATTGGGTTACAAATTGTCTGTTAAGGGAGAGTTGTCCGTACTTTTTTTACTTGGTAGTCGGATGACCCCTCAGCAAGACCTGAGTACCGGCGAGCTAGAGAGGATCGGCTGTTCGAGAGGCTAACCAAGGGCTCAATAAAAGGAAACACTCTAAATGAATTTCACTATTTTATTACGGTGTTACTCACAAATCTGTGTGGGCTGTGTGGGTGTTATTCGATGGGATGGCCGGCCGGCGCTTACTGCTGCTGCTGTTGGGGTCGGCGGGTTGCTTTTGGGAGGCAGAATGGAGGCGAGGAGGTGGCACGTGGTTGCTCCACTTTTACGAGACGTCGGGTCCTCGAGGGTTAAACTCTAGTCGGGAATGGCCTTCGACCGACAATGGGGGATTACTCGACTTCTTCGGCGGTAGTTGGTCCTGATTTCTGCTGGGCGCTTCCAAAATGGGAATAAGCTATGCGCTATTGGGTCCTCTTGGCATGGGATGGTTAAGGTAGGATTAGGGTTATGTCCATGAGCTACTGGGTTTATCGCTGGGTAATTATTTCGATAGGAATAGCATACCTGGTTCTCTTAACCGTGTAAATGCGGTGTATCAATTTTATTGCCACTGGCGGTATTTATTAAAAGTTTAATATCAGCTTTTGAAGAGGCTTTAGCTGAACTCTAGCGTCTTACAACTTTGGCGATCACTATAGAAAGAGACCGAGCCAGCTTTTTAATTTCCCCAGTAGCCTACCCTTTCCATACCACAATCCCTTTTCCATCTCTTTTTTTTCCAGTCCTTTCCTCAACTCGCGACAACTCCTCGAAAGTTTCCCCTGCAGCAGTTTTTAGTGTGTTGTGTATAATGTTCTAAATGTGTTTTACAAATTTTGTTCTGTTTAACAATCATGATTTCTTTTTAATAATTTTACTTATTTCTACTAACATATTAAGTGTGCATGCTCATTTTATAGGTTTCTTGAAAGTTTTAATTACATTTAGTATATACATAGTTCCTGTTTAATATAGCTTTAAGTGACTAACATTATTAACCAACTGACAAATTAAATATATCTCAGGCTTCTATTTTTATTCGGCCTGGTGATTTGGATTTTTTGACCCAACGGTAACACTTTTTTCATATATAGGATTTTATTGCTAGTAATTGCTGCTTTGTTAAATACACCGTCGATGTAATTGACCACGGCATGTCTGGTAGAACAATATTATCACAAAAATAGGCATCGCCAAATCTCTCGCCATTCGAAAATATAGGGTTTTAGCTTTCATTTGACGTAATCTCCAAAAAAAAATCCACCGAAGGATCCCGAACATTTTTTTATTTTAAATTTTTGTTCTTTGAAGTACATTATTTGTGAATGTATTCATGGTAAGAGGCAGTTTAATTTCACTCAAACTCGATGATAGCTTAAATTTCAAATGAAAGTTGATAGATCAAAGATATACGGTTGCATATTGTAATAGACAAAACTGTCCTATGTGATTTTCAGGATTTAATGAATCACTTATTCGTAAAATGGAAATATAATAATTCTAGCATAACTGTTTCTTTTCAGAATACAACCACTTTCTTTACGAACACAACCATTTTCTTCATCTTCTGTCTGTCTGTCTGGTGCATTACACACCTATTGGGACAAAGCGTGCTTCTCATCTTAGTTATTTGGGCGCTTATTCATTAACTGAGAGATTTCTCGGCTATACCGAATCTCAACAAAGGAAATCTTATGGTAATAGCTGGCCTGCTGATCGGTCACTACCCCAGTAGGTACGATCTTATAAAGATATGAAAGATCCAATCCTCTGAATGTCGGTTTTGTCAAGCCGAAAACGAAACTGCTGAGCATTTATTCTGCAACTGCGGAGCATTGCTTAATCAATGATCAATGTCTATCACATCTCTGTTGTAAAAGGATATTTGATGAGCACAAAATAAAATATGGGTCATACCACAATATTCCTAAATTATGGAAGCAGTAGTTAAAAGGTTCTTCAGATGTTGAAAAACACTGAGATTTTTATTTGTCAATCACCCATCAATGTGTTTGTACGAAAAATACTCTCGTCCAGTAAAATCGAACCATTATTAATATGAATGAATGATATAATTCATAACAATTTTGTGTAACTGAGAGTTGAAAACGATTGAAACTAAATTCAACTTTTATAACCCATTTCAACACATTAATAAAAATTGCTGATGCATTGATTTTTAATTTTTTTTTTCAATCTAAATGCTACACAAAAAATGCTTGATTTAGTCAGTTAGTTGTTAGAAAATAAAAGGCAGGATTTGAATTTTGCAGTCTGCTAAAAACTGTGATTTCTAGTTTGTTCCATAGCTGATGTAAAAATATTCAAGCTATCCCGGGGCAAGTGGATCCTAAAAATTAATAATTCAAACAAGTTATACAGTAAAATTATCAATTACAAATATTTGTAATATCAAACGGAGCAGTCATCTTGTGATAGCATATTTGCTGATGTGCGCACGAACAGGAAAATAACAGGAAAACTACTCCACTCTGCGGGGCATATGGAACACATACAATTTAATTTGCCAATCTTTCTGAAAAACGAGATCGTTGGCATATATCGAATAATTACCCATATTTCATCCTGGAAACATATTTGACGTGAATATTGTATCTTTATTAAAATACGTAATGTTTGCAGAGATTGCCGGGATAAGGATGGGAGTATCTTGACGGACGGACGCTAGGTGATCGAAAGGTGGAAGCAGCACTACGACGAACACCTGAATGGCGCAGAGAACACAGGCACAGAAGGTCAGAACAGCGAAGGCGATGGCTACGTCAGTACAGCGAACAGCGGAAATCAACCAGCTCCCACGATGGGGGAAGTTAAGGATGCCATTCAACAGCTCAAGAACAACAAAGCCGCTGGCAAGGATGGTATCGGAGCCGAACTCATCAAGATGGGCCCGGATAGGTTGGCCGCTTGTCTGCATCGGCTGATAGTCAGAATCTGGGAAACGGAACAGCTACCGGAGGAGTGGAAGCAAGGCGTTATATGCCCTATCTACAACAAGGGCGACAAACTGGAGTGTGAAAATTATCGTGCAATCACCATCCTAAACGCCGCCTATAAAGTGCTATCCCAGATTCTCTTCCGTCGTCTATCACCTATAGCAAACGAGTTCGTGGGAAGTTATCAACCATTTCATTCATCGACGGCCGCTCGACAACGGACCAGATCTTTTCCGTGCGGCAAATCCTCCAGAAATGCCGTGAGTACCAGGTCCCTACGCACCATTTGTTCATCGATTTCAAGGCGGCATACGATAGTATCGATCGCATAGAGCTATGGAAAATCATGGGAAGCTCACAAGATTGATCAGAGCAACGATGGACGGTGTGCAAAACTGCGTGAAGATCTCGGGCGAACACTCCAGTTCGTTCGAGTCTCGGCGGGGACTACGACAGGGCGACGGACTTTCGTGCCTGTTGTTCAATATTGCGCTTGAAGGTGTCATGCGGAGAGCCGGACTTAACAGTCGAGGCACGATTTTCACGAGATCCGGACAATTTGTTTGCTTCGCGGACGACATGGATATTATTGGGAGAAAATTTGAAACAGTGGCAGATTTGTTCACCCGCCTGAAACGCGAAGCAACAAGAGTCGGGCTAATGGTGAATGCGTCGAAAACAAAGTACATGCTGGTTGGCGGAACTGAGCGCGACAGGGCCCGCCTAGGAAGCAGTGTTACGATAGACGGGGATACCTTCGAGGTGGTGGACGAGTTCGTCTACCTCGGATCCTTGTTGACGGCTGACAACAATGTTAGTCGGGATATACGAAGCCGCATCATCAGCGGAAGTCGTGCCTACTATGGGCTCCAGAAGAAACTGCGGTCAAGAAAGATTCACCCCCGCACCAAATGCACGATGTACAAAACGCTCATGAGACCGGTAGTCCTCTATGGGCATGAGGCGTGGACTATGCTCGAGGAGGACTTGCAAGCTCTTGGGGTTTTCGAACGCCGAGTGCTAAGGACGATCTTCGGCGGCGTGCAGGAGAACGGCGTGTGGCGGCGAAGGATGAACCACGAGCTCGCTCAACTCTACGGCGAACCCAGTATCGTGAAGGTAGCTAAAGCTGGAAGGATACGCTGGGCAGGGCATGTTGCAAGAATGCCGGACAACAACCTTGTAAAGATGGTGTTCGCCACGAATCCGGTCGGAACAAGAAGGCGTGGGGCGCAGCGAGCTAGGTGGATTGACCAGGTACACCAGGACCTGGAGAGCGTGGGTCACAGTCGAGGATGGAGAGAAGCGGCCATGAACCGAGGGAATTGGCGAAATATTGTTGGCGAGGCTTTATCAAGATAATTGATGTAAAGCCAAATAAGTAAGTAAGTAATGCTTGCAGAAAAAAATGTTCTGTGTATGCCATTTCGCACCATATCAAAATCACTCGAAAATTCTTCATGGAATGCGTTAAGAGGAGTATACTATGACCAAATTTTTTTTATACGTTGTCATGCTTGGCAGAAGACCGCTTTCACGGTTTTAACGTTCGATGGAACAGAAAATATAATTATTATTTTAATGTACCAAAAGAATCCACTTTCTATTGTTAAATTATGATATTAGGTATATCTTGAAAACATACAAATAAATTTAATGGTATTAACAAGATTTCAAATTCAGTTAACTGAATAATTACGTAATGAGTAAGTATAATTTGATAATATTGATTGTTTGAATGGTGTATATACTAAAAACCAGTTCTTTATTCCAGTTTATAGTCTGGTGCTTTACGCAACTAAAAAATATTGTGCCAACATAAGATATTAATCGTGCCACAATGTTCAATGCAAGGTTCACATGTTACCCGAGAGCCTTCCGGTCTGACTCTTTCAACGTCCACGCTTCGTGGCCGTAGAGAGCCACCGGAAGAATCAATGTTTTATACAGGGCGAATTTTGTTTCCATTTGCAAGCTGCTGGACCTAAGCTGGTTACGTAGTCCGTATAAGGCCCTATTCGCAGCCGCAACACGTCTTTTAACTTCGCGGGAAACGTCGTTGTCACATGTCACAAGTGTTCCAAGGTAAACAAATTCTGCAACAACTTCAAACACATCCCCTTCAAACACTACCTCACCACCTACACCACCGTTAATAAAGTCAAACCAACCAACCAACCACCATGCTTGACTCTATCTCTACCAGCAACCATGTACTTCGTTTTGGTAGAATTAATGGTCAGGCCTATCCTCGATGTCTCCCTCTTCAGAGGCACGGAGGCCTCTTCCACTGACCTGCGATCGATTCCAATTAGTCTATATCGTCCGCAAAGCCAAGGAGCATGTGCGATCTTGTGATAATAGTGCCATTTCTCTGCACGCCAGATCTCCCAATAGCACCCTCGAATGCAATGTTGAACAGTAAATTCGAAAGTGCGTCTCCCTGCTTCAATCTAACGACTTCCGTCTAACGTCAAGAATGAGGTTGACACCTCGTCTGCGATCCGAACACTTGATGTCGAACCATCCAGTGTAGCACGTATTAGCCTAATTAGTTTCGCCGGAAAAGCATTTTCAGACATTATCTACCAAAGCTCATTTCTTTTCACTGAGTCGTACGCCGCCTTAAAATCATCAAACAGATGGTGAGTCTGCAAGTAATACTCCAGGAATTTATTTTGGATCATTCGCAAGCTTGGTATTCGCCGACGAAGGACTCCTCGAGCGGTCACAGTCTGTTAAACAGGATGCGCGACAGAATTTTGTACGCCGAATTCAGCAGGGTAATTCATTTGTAATTGGCACACTCCAGTCTGTGCCCTTTCTTGTAGATCCAACCAGCCGGTGGGCAATTCTTCGTCCTCCCATACCTTCAGAAGTACTCGGTGGATCGACTGGTAAAGCTGCTCGCTTCCGTGCTTGAGAAGCTCGACCAAGATCTCGTCCTTCCCAGCAGCCTTACAGTTCTTCAGCTCGCTGATAGCCTATTTAACCTCTCCTATGGTCGGTGGGTCCACAGCTTGATCGTCGGCATCTATGTTCATCCTGTTCATCGCTACATTTCCATTTCCACTGTTCAACAATTGCTGAAAGTGCTCCTTCCACCTGGCAGCCACCGCCGTTTTATCGGTCAGCAAATTCCCTTCTCGATCATTGCACATGGCGGGCACTGGTACGGTATTGTGCCGCGCACCATTGACCGTTGCATAGAATCTCCGCATATCATTCCGGTTCATGCTTTCCATGCCACACGATATACACATGCAAAAATGGTCAAATGGCAAAGAAAGCTCTCAGTTGATAACTGTGGAAGTGCTCATAAGAACACAAAGAAGCAGCCCAAGTAACATTTGAAGCTGAATAATAGCTTATGCAGCTAAAATGTTGTTTATACAGTTTCGTTTCAGCTGAATAAGCTGTTATTCAACTATAAATGTTACCTGGGAGGCTCTGTTCCAGTTGGGACGTCATGCCAGAAAGAAGAAAAATATTTCTTGTGAATATGGCTTCAACTTTCTAGTAGGATACTTAAATTTTACCACAAATGTGATATGCCTGAAGGTCCCCAGATTGTCACTTGCTCCGGGTATCTCAATGTTAGGTTTGTTGAGGATTTTTTAAAGTTTGTTGCTAAGGCTTGGGTTGTAGGGCGTTGTATCATATTTCATTTAATTCCTTTCGATTTCCTTCCACAGGCTTTTGTAGTGTTGATCGGTTCTACTTCTTCAATCTCGTAATGAACTAATACAGATACTAATTTTTGACTAATACTATTGTTTTGGAATTTTCTGAGGCATCTGTGAGTTTGATCTCGTGGCCTATTAGTGCGATCGTCGAGAGATATCTGGCTTTCAACTCAGATAACTCATGGCAGCAAAAAAGAAACATGACGATCGCATTCATAGACCGTACTATCAAAAACTTGATTGGTTATTACACACAATATACAAATGCATTAATAATAGATTGGCAATTTAACTCTCAAGTAATAATAACTAAGCTGAGAGGCAGGATCTATCCTAGCAAAAATGTAATGCCAGACAAAAGAATAAGAAGAAAATTAATGTAATCTATCTATTTAAAGAAACAGTTATATACTCGGATCGATATACTTCCCTAGTACGAATAAGTGTCTAACTGTCGAACCACCAGTACATCAACTCGAATAAGTGTCCTATGGCTCATTGAATCCTGAAAATCACATAGGACAGTTTTATCGTTTATAAAACTAGACCTAATATAACTTTATTTTACAAACTTGTATTTGAAATTGAGCTTTCATCGAGCTTAAAACGAATAAAATTGTCTTTTACTTTGATCGCATTTAAAAATAATGTACAACAATTTAAAATGAAAAATAATGATCGGGATCTCTCGGTGGATTTTTCCGGGGAACACGTTTCCACGAAAAATTAAGCAATGCCTATTTTTTGTGATAAACCTTCCCCGTATACACGCCGTGCCTAGTATTCATTCTGGTGATATGTCTCATATTTCCCTTGGAACACATAGCAAACTTAGTGGCATCGTATAGAGGAAGGATTTAGATTTCAGCTGAGACTAAAAACATTTTGGCGACCATTTTGAATTTGGCCGCCATCTTGAATTTTGATAAAAAAAAACGTTTTAGCGCACCGCTCGTTTAGAATCCTCAGAAAGCTGGAAAAGCTGGTTGAGAAAGGCTACAAAAACTAAGAGAGCAATGGTATTTACCCTATGAAATGAATGATTTTCTAAATCATGTTTACGATTTTGACGTATATGGCGAGTGTAATCAATAAAAACATCATTTCTTGTACAACAAAAAAACAAGTTTTCAACTGTTGGTGTTTTCTTCGAGTCAAGTGAAGAACAAAAGCATTAATTTAAGTGAAAAAATCCGAGGGCCATCTTGGGTTTCAACGCCATCTTGATTTTAAGTAGTAGAATGAGTTTTTACCTTATTAGCACTCAATATGTTGAATTTCGAGGCTATAACTAAAACAGATTGGGACATAAGTAAGTTTTTTGGTGATATCTGTAGTTTTTATGTAAAACATTGCCAAAAAAGCATTGTTTCGAGGAAATCTTAAGTTTTTAAGCTAAACAATTCCTTGATTTTCTGTGGCATAAAGTATTAGCTGCCGTCTGACATACATGTAAAGAAATAGCGAAATTGAACAACTAAGAGGCAGGCATTGTCCCAATGTGAACGTAATGCCAATACTCAGTAGTATCATTTTGAGATTCAAAAATTTGGCGGTCATCTTAGAATTAGTCGCCATCTTGATTTAAAGCGATTGAATGTTTTTTTTACGATCTTAGCGCTCATCATGTTGAATTATGAGGCATCCATTGAGAAAAAAAAAACAATCGGATTGACTCATTCTTATCTTATCTTTAAATTGATTGTTCATTTCAATCAATGGTTTTGGACCAAATAAATGGAAGAATGAATACTCTTCCTAAAATTGAAGATATGCCGCTGAATCATTCCTTTACCAAATACGCATTATTAAAGATAATTCCTATTTAATTATCTGTTCCTATAACGAATTAAGCTGAGAAACAGACTCTGTTTCTCAAAAGGGACGTAACGCTAGGAAAACAAGAACAAAAGGAGTAAGCGATACGGTAGCCTTGGAATTCAACAAGTGTAACAAGGTAAAAATCTCATTCTACTACTTAAAATCAAGATAGCGTAAAAATCCAAGATGGACGATTTTTTCACTTAAATATACTCTTATTCTTCTTAGGTTTTATTAGACACATTCAAGAAGACATTTTTTCAAAATGATGGTGTTTCTAAAAGATTGAGCACTAATAACTTAAATAGGTCAAAAACGTTAATCACCATTATTCGAATAAAAAAAATAATTCTGGTCGAATAGACGGATAAGCCACAAAATAATCGCGCCAAGAGCATACAGCATATGTTCCGGATCTCTTTACTCTAATCCGCTAGTATCTGCCAAGAATAAGCAGGCATCACCAATTTGGGAACCCCACGCTCCGAGAGTCATGCATACTTCACTGATGAGCACTAGCATGAAACACTAGCTCCGCAACATCCTGCGAGACAAACTCCTTCGGAAGTGTCAAAAACCGCACACTTTTGATGGTTTATTGGCCATGAGGATCAATGACATCAGGCTGCTAGTGTGTGCAACGGTTTGTATTCTGTCGTTCCGAGATTTTTTTTTTTTGCTTTCTTGAATATTTAAATCTGGTTTCCGATGGTGTCGATAAGAGGAAATAGAGGAAGCGTTTTTCGACTTGCCTCCTATTAAATTCGCTTCCATGCTGCCCCTAATGACGAGAGCTCAATGCTAGAAAGATCTGCTGCCGGGATACCGAAGAATGGATTCGATATAATCGTGAAGATTCGTTTCCATCTAAGGATGATGAACTGGCTCCAGTCTCCGGGTGAGGATTATTAGGTCATGATGCGATCAACCATAACTATTTTTGGTGAAATCAATTTGGCCCCAAGTTTGGGGCATGACGCTACAGTAATCTCATAAGATACTAATGAGCTAACCTTTAATCTAAATGATTCTGCCTTCAGGCCTATTTAATGATGGTGAGTCTACTACTCTTCTTGGTTATGAAGATTTATCTTCTTGTTCTTGGCATTATGTCCTTACTGGTATAGATCCAGTTTCTCAGCTTATTATCCACAGTTATTGACTGAGAGCATTCTTTGCCAAAGCTGCCATTTTTGCATTCGTATATCGTATGGCAGGTACGACGATACCCTGCCCAGGGGAATCGAGGAAATTTTATATGAGAGAAGATCCTCAATCGACAAGGAATCGAACCCAGGCACCTTCAGTATGGCTTTGCTCTATAGCCGCGGACCACTAGGCTAAGTAAGACCCCATGAAGATATATGCATAACTAAAAATCTTACGCTGCATATTCTAAACAGGTGTGATCTGCCTCCAGTCAAGCAAGTTAACCTTCATATTTATGCATGGTACTCTAAATTTATGTCTTTTATATAGAAAATATCTGGAAGTTTGTTGATTGTATTGAATTCCTAACCATAGTATCGTAACATGCGATTTAACACAACTTGCTGAGTTGATTTATTTGTTTCCTGTTATTATAGCTAAAACCTAATGTTGAAACTAAACAGCTGAAATAAATCGAGCTAGCGGTGCTTCACTCCTATCCAACTTCGCACTACGCCGTTCGTCTGGGTCTGGGTGAAAAGAAAGTTATGTAAAACCATCATCTTTCCCATTTTTGTGTAGCCGAAGTGGAAAAGATCAGCTGCTTCACTGCAAAGACCACCGAAAATGAAGAGTAATCAGCTGTTTCGTTACAAGGTCAATGGCACATTACTCATCCCTCTCCGTGATTTTTCTCTCTCGGCTTTGGCGGTTAGCCACACAAACGTGCACGTTTTGAGCCAGCGCGCAGAGTAACTGTGAAAAGAAATGGTATCCAATTGGGGCCCCTTTCTTAAACTGTTGGATTTGGAGATGGTTACACTTGGTGCTTATTTAGATTTTGATCGTGGAACTATTTCATTTTCTAAAATGATGGAGTATATGATTTTAAGATAAAAATAAATTTTCCAAAAAAAATCGAATAAAGTTGTATACGATTTTATGCAGTGTTTCAGTTTTTTTCCAACTCTCAGCAGTAAAATCGTTGGTATTTCCTGCATTTTCAAATAAGTTCACTGTGATTGGTTCATGAATCATTGCATGACCATTAGCCTGGGACACGGTTAAATGAAAAATTTAGATTTTCGCTCCAGTCCACTTTTTGGATTGCATTTAGGTCCCATAACAACTGTGCAAAATTTCAGGTCGATCGATGAAACTATATTTTAGCGTCAGCCGTTCAAAGTTTGTATGGGATTTACTATAGGGAAACTTACTTTTGCAAAGAAAAATCGCCAGAGGTCGCCCATTGTCTTCTATTAAAATTTTGAACACAGATCTCGATAGGTATTTTTACGATGCACAATATTGCTCAAGACGGCAAAGCACTCCGAAGCTTGTGAAAAAAGTAGTTAAGCATAGACGTTTTGAAAATTTTGCCTGATTTTGTTATTATTGTTATTCCTTTACGTGTTAATCAACGTCGCATTGCCAATAGGTTTTCATTGAATAAATTTTTTCACAAGTGTCGGATTGTTTCGCGGTCTTCGGCAATAAATTTTGCACAGTTGTTATGGGACCTAATTGCAATCCAAAAAGTGCACTGGAGCGAGAATCTAAATTTTGTCCCACACTAATGACCATTGCACGATACGCTGGACAATTTCGCTTTTAAGGTGATTATAAAACGAAGCCAAACTTTGAATTTTCAAGAGCACAAGACTAGAGAATTTGTCAACAGTTTGCGTTGAAAATCAATCAAATTGCTTGCTTGCTGGTTTTGACCAATGGGATAAATTTTCAACGTGAAGCGATGTTTGGTTTTCAAGTCTTGTGCTCTTTAAAACTTGAGGTGTGGCTTCGCTTTATAATCACCTTAAAACTTATAAATATATGGGTCCGAAGCAAACTGTCTTTTGAAGAAATACAAACCAATGGATTGTTTGTGAAAAGGAGACATATTCAATTGATGTAGAAATTTGTTTCATTATTTTGAGCGCTGTGTAAATCCTATGTATATCATACCACAGTTCATTTTTTTTAAAATGTGTCATAATATTTTCAAGTCTGTCAATGTGATTAGCATATGCATTTAAACATTTTCACACACCTAAAAAAGAAATTATTAATTTTCAGAAAATACCTCAATCATGATCAATAAATTTACCACAAGTTTTCCGATTAGCATATTTGTCTAAAAAATGCCAAAGTTGTACCAATTTTAAAACCGACAGAGGCTTCTCAGATATCGTCTAATCAGCTTATTTTTTATCAAAAAGCTTCAAAAAGCTGAAAATGAACTGTATGGAGTCCGACATGGATATTCCACCACATATCAACTTTTACGTGTAAAACTTTTATAAAGTTTTGAAGCTTTGAAGTTTGAAAAAAAAGTGTTAAACTCATTTAAACTCTACAAAGGAATCAAGATAAAATAATGAAGATGATTATGAAGACGGGGCCTTCCTTAGCCGAGTGCTTAGCGTCCGCGGCTGCAAAGCAAAACCATGCTGAAGGTGTCTGGGTTCGATTCCCGATCGGTCCAGGATTATTTCGTAATGGAAATTTCCTTGACTTCCCTGGGCATACAGTATCATCGTACCTGCCACTTGAGATACGAATGCGAAAATGGCAATTTAGGCAAAGAAAGCTCTCAGTTAATAACTGCGGAAGTGCTCTTAGAACACTACGCTAAGTAGCCGGCTCTGTTCCAGTGGGGACGTTAATGCCAAGAAGAAGAAGAAGATGATTATAAAGATTCCTTCCTAGTATCGAACTGAAGTTTGGACATTCTATGTAATATTTATTATTAATACAATGCAGTATACAGAAAAAAATCCGTTCTCGTATCGGTGAACAGCAGACGTGAACTCGTCAACAAGCAAAATACACCGTGAACTAGATCATGTTTATATGAACGTTGGTGGTAGTTCATGGTGTATTTTTGACAGTTCACGTTTTCCAGTACGTGTATATTTCGAATAATATTATCAAAAGTTGAAAGACAAAAATCGTTACAAACTCCCATCGTCACGATAAGGGTTATGTTTAGATTGGTTGTTTAAATGGTTGTTTTTCTTTTATTAGCAGATAAATTCAATTCAACTGTAAAAGTTCTAAAATGAAAATGAAATATAGTATGGTATATGTTGTTAATAAAATGTTAATAATATCATAATAGTAGTTTACCAAACAAGTTGCAGAATGATGATTTTTAGAGTGCTGTAAAAATCGTCATTCGGCAACGAGTTACGCACAACATTTTTTGCAATTTCATAGAAGACCACTTGAGGGTATCAGAAATTATATCGGAATGCATTCATCATTATTTTAAAATTTCTGAAAAATTGTTGTTTTGATTCACTACGCAACTCAAAACAGTTGCGTAATGAGAAAGGGTTTTGTAATGAATCATTACAGCACTGGTTTCAGTCGCGTAATGACTATTCCCGCACTGCATACTTCAGTGCAGGAAAGTATGCCGTTTCATGACAGATTGGCGTGATGAAAAACAGCCTATTACGATGAGAAATTGCAAAAAGCTTTTGACAACACATAAATGGATTATTCGTTTCTTTTTCTTGAAATAACTACTGACAACGTTCAATCCTACGTTTGGCACGTCACGCAAAAATTTAGAAAAGTAAAGGGTTGGAACTCAGTTAGTTATGCACCGATTTGAATGAAATTTCCACAGCTCTTCAGACATTACTTGAAAACATTACGTCTGACATGCTGAACATGTTTTCAGATGCCAAAAAAAAAAGAAATGCAATTAAGCAGCGTCCATTTATAACGTAACGCTAAAATTGGAAATTTTTGACCCCCTGCCCCTCCTCCGTAAAGCTTTTTGTATGAAAAATTTAAAATTTTGGTATGAACAGTAACGCTTGAGCCTACACCCCCCTCCCCCTAGAGCGTTACGTATTTTGTGGATGCCGCCTTAGTCATTTTACTAAAATGAAATTGTGCCACCATAAATGCCGTTCCGAAAATTGTTCTGTGTCAGACATATATGATGTTTGTTTTCATTTGAAATATCACCGCACACTGCGTATATTTTTCTTGCATGCCAGATGCTTGTATGCAGTTTTATGCGTAAAGAATCAAAAGTACGAGATTTCTAACACCTCATTGCGATGCTCGAAATTACAATGGATTGAGCTGAAACTTTGCAGGAAGTATATGAATAACAAAAGAAAGCTATAGATTAAGGGGGAGCTCAAATTCTAGACGGTAGGGGAAAAATGGGACACCCTAATGAATACCAAAGATTTACAAAAAAAAAATGGACTTTTTCGCAAACTATTTAGCTAGCTGGCGTACGAGGGTTCCACCAATTTCAGAAAACCGAAAGGAACACAAAGGACTTTAGTTTAAGCATATACTAGCGATCAGTGACATAAAATTGGAATTCTAACGATGGGTGCCGATGGTGGCCTGGTTTCAGCGAGAATTGATTAGATGTGAACTACTAAACTTGTTTTTGAAATTGAACTGCATGCAAAGCATAGTTTTTCAATCATAAAAAAGTTTATTCTCGGAAATCGTGCTTATTTTCAGGGAAATTGCCTACAATTAGCCACAGTATGCTGGTTACCAAAGTTTAATTCGCAATTAAATGGTATTTGGTACAATGAATGGTGCCATAATTGAAAACCGTATTGGGTACTATCCAGCTTTTTACGCTAGCTTTAAAACTGTGGGGGGTGATTTGACTATGACATTTGTTTGCAACCGATTTTATAGTTAGGTCTTAGTAGGCCATGCTCTTCGATTGTTGATTGCAATGTCAAATATTTTCACTGGGTTTGTTTTGCAGCTGTGTTTTTTATATTACAAAACTCACCTAGTTTTTACGAACTTCTTTCTATTTATTTTAGGCATCGACACGAGAAAAGCGTTCCTGACCTAATTATTTAAGATAAAGAAATTCGAGAGGACAGCATTTTGTGCATCGTTATTGGCTCTATACTCTGATTAACACAATCAACAAACATAATCCAACCTCGGCCGTTATATTTTTGATAACCTTCCGGAAACTTCACGGAAGAGGAGATACATTAAAAGTTACATGGATATTTTCAAAGTGGTCTGAGATGTTCTAATATAGATCTCCCTCCAGGTCTATGTCATTCACACATGCTGTTACTTTTGGGTTTATTCTGCGAGTGGGATGAGAAACTCGGTCTCGTATAGCGAGGTGACAATTCCAGACCCGAGTGAAGTGACTCGCCGTATAAACCAAATGTGGGGTACAGTCTATCTACCTATTGGATCACTTGGGTGTTAAAAAAATGTTTCATTCCTTTGTATTCAAAAAAGGCTCAGTAACTGCCGGGGAAGGTAGGGTTGAAGGTCTGTTCTATAAACGAGAATAGCTCCGAACTCCATAAATTCATTCAAAGGTCGTCCAAGGTACGCCTTGCAGAAAAATTTAAAAAAATATTAGTATTTGATCACTGGGCCAAACTAGTATTTGATCAAAGGCCAAACAAATTAAATTCGTTTTAAAGTTCGTAACATTTATTCACGTTGTTTAGTTCTCAAAATAACCTATCGAGAATTCCAGTCCATGGCGGCTGCTTATCATAAATCTAAAATGGCAAAAAATAGTATTAAACTGTATTAAGGTGATTATAGAACGAAGCCACACCTCAAATTTTCAAGAGCACATGACTTGAGAACCAAACAGCGCTCCGCGTTGAAAATTTATCCCATTGATCACCTCCAGCAAGCAAGTTATTTGATTGATTTTCAACGCGAACTGTTGTCATATTCTCCAGTCTTGTGCACTCAAAAATTCAAAGTTTGGCTTCGTTTTACAATCACCTTAAACGCAGAAAATTCGGAATAAAACTTTCAGATTTTTGTTACCTGAATGAAGGATTTTTTTTGACGTTCGTTTGCATAAACATGAAAATTTTTCAGCAACGCAAAGCTTGCTTAGATTGAACCATAAAAACATTATAGTGTAGACAAGGAACGTCAAAAAGGGGTAATTCAAAGTTTATGGCAAGCTAGGGTAAAAAGCTGGATATCATTTCAAAGTAGAGCTTGTATCCTTTGACAAATACACGTATTTCAACCTAAACTGTAAAGTTGTCGAGTCTAGAGAACGAGACTGAAGACGGCCTTACAGTAGAGATCAAAATACTTGTAACTGTCAAAGGATACAAACTCTAGTTGATATAAAATGTATAGAACTAAATTCGGTTTTCATTCACTTATAGATGTACCACTTAACAGCTTAAAGATTTATTACCATAGCAGACGGTTACACTGTTATGGACAAAAAATCTTCTTAATTAAACAGATTGCCATGTGACTCCAAACCTATTCTTTCCATGGTTTTTTGCATCAAGTCGCCATCTTCATCAGGGTCACCAACGAATGTAGAATACCTTGGAAAGTTCAGTCCTCTTTAAAGGGCTCATGCACACAGCCTGGAGGCAGTAGAACAAAATCAAATAATTTCCACTCCAGAGACCTGCAGCTCGTACAACATCAGAAGGGCGGTTTCCCAAGCTTGTTATTCTCTCTGACCACTGAGACTTAGTTCAAGCATTTCATTTGACCGTGAACGAGAGGCAATGTAAGGTTGGCAAACTATCGCCGCGTGGCGGGATGGCTTCTGGAGGGGAAAACAAGATGACAGAGCAAGATAAGGCGAAGAAGCGAAAGGTTTGACCTTCATGTCAGTTTTCTTCCGTATCGTAATGAAGGGATAGGTAGCAAAACAAAATGATTAAAAATGAGGTAAAGCTACATTCTGTTTTTGAGAACAAAATGAAATTGTTGATTGTGATTGATATCAAAACAACCCCTAATAAGTGTGCTGATAAAGAGCCGAAATTGTGCTACAAGCCAAAAACAAAAACACAAAGTATAGTTATAAATATTTGCTTACCTCATACCGTAGTTTGTTACATGAGTTGTAATGTGTTTGTAAGTATGCTGTATTCATTCCATTGGCATATATAAAACAGTCGGTCGGAACGAATAGATAATGTGATAAACGTTATCGCTCATAGTGGCTGTCTTAATTTGAGGTTCACAATGTTGTACATGGTGCAACCCTTTTCGCATCAATTTAATGAGTATCGAATTGAAAATTATGATTGGATTCAAAAGAAGTTTTAAATGTTCAGAAACTATTAAGGTGAAGATGGACCGCTTAATTTTATTGTTTCATATCTGTATACAGAGCCTACATTGAAAAATAAAGTAACGTTCTTATTCAAACTCAGGACACTCTACTTTGTATGAGAAACATTTCACACGAAATGTTTCAATATTTGCCGTTAAAAAGTTCTCACTAACAGCTTGAAAAATTTCTGCAAAATATGGCCGATTTCAGCGAAAAAAATTGGAGTGTAGCAAAAGAAAGACAACTATTTGGACACCCCTATGTTTCATGCTAATATCAAGGGTGTTTTTTCGGTAAAATTATATGAAACTCAGCAGTAAAATGCATTTAAATGCGGACCATGTTGTTAAGAAATACGTCTGTATATCATATTATTCTTAAAAAGCTATCCATATCCAATAACAAATTATTCCAGACCATGTGTATGTTTAATTTGAATTCAGTTTAGTTCGAAAAAACAGCCCACTTAAAAATGAAGATTAGTTTTTATTTATCTATTTTTCAAGCCAGACAAGTTTCTACCCTTCTCACTCCCTTTGACGAGAGCGTTAAATTACTATTGTGTGTCGTAAATTCTGTCCAATAAAAAACCTGTAATCATATCACTATGTCTAAAAATATACCAAACATTCAATCATAATCATCGATGGCTCGCACCGGTATTGAAGCAGCCTGACCGTTTGCGCATAAATTAGGCCGGCCGCATGGAATTGTTGTGATTCCACAAAGCCTCCACTATCTATCTGGTGGCTGGTACACAAATACCAGAAACAACCAGTTTCGATGATAGTATGCAAATCGTGAACACGTTGGCTGACGGAGTTTCTGTTTCCTTATTTGCATGGGAAATAAAAATCCTTCTCAGCTGCAACAGTAAGCTTTTCAATGTTTGCAAACAACAACGCTCCATGACTGTTTTCGATGTTATTGTCATAGACGTGGGTAATGAACTTGACTGCCGTGTAAACCCTTGATCAGTCTTGGGAACTGTGACCACAATTCACCACAGTTCATCGATTCTGCCATTCCACCAAAACACAAAGCAGCAGCAGCATCAATACCATCAGGCGTTGCGCTGCCAACGGTTCACACACTGCTTGACTGTTTTTGTCTCTCCACTATGACCATTTTCGGGCAGCCATTCCAAGCTGAATGATTGAAAAAAGTGTTAAATCATTCAATCGCTAATATTTTGCTTGTGTTTTCAACTAATTGAAATCTGTTAGCTCTAACAGAAAGACCACAATCATTCCGTTACGATACATATAAACAAGTTCAATTTCATACTGCCTTTATCGAGCAAAAATGCAAAACCCCGAAAACCGCAAAAATCGTGTCACCACTGTGCTCGAGTCATTTCGCATTCGTGGTTGAAAAACGTTAGGAAGAAGAAGATTACATTTTTGAAGAGCCGTGACATTTTTTTGTTTTGAACCGTCATGGTTTGCTTTGGATTTTGATGGTCGTGTAGAAAGATGTAAATGTAGAGGCGGTAAATGTTTGCTCCAGTACTTTTCTCATCCCTGCCCTTGATGACTTTGAAAGCCTAAGGATGCGCACAGTGCACACCGGGCGAGAAACATAATTTTGGCAGACAGAAGCTCTTTAATTGGATGGTGAAAGCTATGTTTATTTCGCGTTATTAAGTTTTCGTGTCTTCTGCAAATTTTAAGAACATAAGAAAAATAACAAATTGTCAAAAACTTCGAATTTAAAAACATTCTGTGAAGCATGATATATTTGGTGAGCGTATTACTCAAAGACGAGAGAAGTAGATAGGATAGTTAAGAAAATGTACCACGCAGAAAATAGCAGTAAAGGACAGCTCAAGTGATGTTGAATTAACTAAGAGCAAATATTAGCAAAATACCTGTTTAACTGTCTGTTTACACAAATATTATAAACTGAGGTGATTTCATGAAAATATTTTGCTGTTTTTGATGAAGTTGTTCTCTTCTTGCAATGATTTAAAGTAAACTTATAATTTAATATTTTTTTATGCGGTTTTGTCTAAATGTCTTGTTTTGTACTGAATCCACCATGAGGGTTCTAATCAACAACCTTAACCGCTGGCAAACATTTCAATATCGTTGTATTCGTATGCTGCTATTATGGGGTGGTAAATGGCTGAACATTGCGTACCAGTGGTATTTCACGTACCTATACCTGGTGTAAAATAGTCCTCATTTGTGGTCCTTAGTCTCTTGTCCAGTAGCTCCTATCCCTATTTGCCGCCTGGGGTTCGAGTAACCCTATGTTCGGGTAATCAACCCCGGAGGGACCCCAGACAACCAGAGTGTACGTATAACGAAATTACCTTTTGCGTTAAGCGATGCTTATATGTGCAATGATTCTATATAAGATGTCGTCAAAAGGCCTTGTACGTGTAAAAGTGGAGGCAATATATGTGCACATTTTATATAAGCATAAGCATTGATGACCTACAATTCGTAGTTGCTATTACGTGATTGACAGGAATAATCAAAATTGTATAGGGAACCAACAGAAGTAGCTTGGGAGTAGCATACCATCTTCAATGTACAATTTCGAGGACTCCAAACTTAGTAATGGCGCCGGTCACGTCCTTACGGTCATCGAGGAAGGGAAGGAATGTTAGTATGATGTCCATTGCTACTAGAGACCGAGATCACCTCTGCATCTCCATGGTTTTCACAGGAAGGAGTTTTGTTAGAGGGAGGAATCAGGATTCACCTTGGTAAGTGATGCGATTTATGTAGCTTCGATTTAAATAAGTTATCCGTCGGTGCGTCGATAATTTGAATGTCGAATTGTTCATAGGTTACTTTTAGTAATTGCGAAAACTAAATAAGAGAAGCTCATATTTTAAACAGGGATCAAAAAATTTAATGCAACATTGTCATGATACATATTTGTATTTGCACAAGCATGAAACGAACTCACCAGTTGGTAATCCTCAACTGAAGCCACAATTTCGGCATCAACACGCAAAAGCTGGGAACCAGAAAAAACACATTTCACTCCGGCGACTCGAAAAACGAATCCGCTTGCTTGGACTTCGCGAATTCCTGATACCTTGTTACCTCGATGGTAGCGTCACGTCATTGCCGGGCGTATTGTAGAGCTCCATCTTCGTCGGTCTTGGGCGAAACTTCTCCGTTTGCCCCGAACGTTTAGGGTCGCCAGGTCCTCTTCCACTGCGTACAGCCAGCGTATTCGTGGTCTTCCCCGAAGCAGCCGACCTCCACCTGGTTCCCTGCTGAATATTATTTTCGCAATTCTTTCTTCCGAGATTCGCACTAAGTGACCAGCCCACTGAAGTCTGCCGTATTTTATACGCTTGATAATATTCGCATCTTTGTACACTTGATACAACAATACATGCGTCTGCGCCACACACCATTTTCGAGTTTCCCACCGAGTATTGTCCGTAGCGCTTTACGCTCGAAAACACCGAAAGCTTTCCGGTCTGCCTCTTTCAACGTCAACGCTTCGTGCCCGTAGAGAAACACCGGAAGCATCAATGTTTTATATAAGCTGCGGTACCTAAGCCCAGTGAACCACGTATCGTATAAGGATGTGCGCCAAAAATCTCATATTCATACGTCAAAAATCAGAATCGCACAATATGTCAAATCAAAACGAATAACATTTACATTTACACAAATTGTATATAATTCTCCATTACGATTCATTGTCGACAAACTTTGTTGACAACAAACCATGCCGTAATAGTATACACGGTGTCTCTGGTAGAAAACAGTAATATAAAAAAATCAGTATCGCTGAAACACCCACCAAATGAAAGCTTAGGCTTTCCCCTTTCATTTGAGACCGATTTGAAAATGTTCTATCGGGGGGTCCTGAACATTTTTTTTAGTAAGAGATACGTACCATAGGTGATCTTCTTCCACCAATAGTATGATACAATGAATCGCTTGTACCATATGATGACAACTCAATCGAACCGTAGAAAGCCATGACCAATATTTCTGGACAAACATTTGAAAAGGTCTAGAGACGCCTTGAGCCTTTTTTCAAAAACGTTGCTGTTGAGCCCTTTTTAGCTCGCCCATGCAAACTAACACCACTATCAGAAAGATTAGTGTTAGCTCTTCCTAAGTATTGGTGAGCGTGATTAAGTTAAATTGGGCTCAACAGCGTCATTGTTTACCAATGTTGATATGCCCTTTTTAAATGTTTGTCCAGATTTCCATAAAACAAGCTTGTTTTTGTTTTGGCAGTATCGCTGTTCAGTTGATTATAAATTCAGTAAATAGTAAAATTGTATATTTTTAATCAAAATCTATTTATTCATACAAAACTAAAATAATTGTAAATAGTATTTGAATTAAAAAAAATGTTTAGAGATTTAAAATATTTATAATAAACAACCCTTATTCAGATTCAGTTGTATGCTACCGTCCTAAATATATTTTCATAAGATATTGTTTTTTACGATTAGTAATAAACAAAGCGTTTGAGAAAACATTTACTCATGGATCATTACATTACAAATGTTTCACAGGTTGCACAAACAACTATATTGGCACCAATAGTAGGGAAATCAGCGCTGCGTTATAACGCTGCATTGCTTTAGTTGTCGCGTTCTAAGGTGGTATAGCGAATAATTGATGCTTGTGTCTAGTGATAAGTTTATAAATTCATTGTTCTGGGTCAACATTTTGGTTTGCTGATTAGAGGTATGCCTGTTAATAATTACAATAAATATATCCAAATTTCACACCTATTAATAAATATATATTTACACTCCACTCTGTCAGGAGACCTGAAACATGAAACCGAAAATCCACAAAGACAATCGTTCGAATATTTGCGTATTGTGTTTAAAGAATATGTGTCTGCAACTGTTATCAGCAATAGTGTTTGATATTATTGAACAGCACATTCTCACGACATCAGGATTAAAGTTTGGTATTGTCCTACAAAAATATGTCGAGCTTTCACGTTTATTCGTTAAGTAACCAATTTAATCTTTTGAATATAGCACTATAAAAATATAAATACAATTTAAAACCTACCACTCGAAACATGTAATGATGTGAGAACAACAATCTCACCAAAACTAAGGGGAAAACGTGGTAGACACAGTAATGCAAAAAAGTAAGTGCCAATTGAATTGGTTGGTTGTCGAATCTACACGGTTTACCATCCAATTGAGAATCTAATTCAACATCTGTGCAATCTAAAAAAATAACCATTTGTTTGCTGATGACTTGTTTTTGATTAAAAAACAAATGTGATTTGAGCACCAGACGAACGTTGCAATTGAGCAGCTGTCTAAGGGGTTTGGATGTTGAAATCAGCCCAACCATCGCTTTCAAAATCAGCAGACTTAACCAATCAGTTCAGGAGTTTTTAGAGGTAACACATCTGCACTTTGATTTCAACGATAATGCAGAAACTGAATAAGATCCTGTAATATACTGCAATAACGTTCAGGGGTTAGTTGATTATGTGACGTCCAAAAAGGGGGGCTGGCCTGGGCAGTTCGATTTGCAAGCGATGGAGAAAGGTCGTTTAAGGTTACCCTGTCGATTATCGAGCATAATTCCGACGTCATCGGGACTCAAAGCCGATGTAAGGATACTGGCGTAAAAATACTGTTGCTTCTGGCGTTCCAGAAAAATATGAAAATATTCAGAATATCTGGCAGACACTGTGGCTTTTGAATAATTTTAGGTGCTTCATTGCTGGTGATTTGAAAATTGTCAATCTGTTTTGCGTAATAATGGGATATAGTTCAACATTTCCTTGCCCATACTGTACCACACAAAAAAAGATTTATCCAATGTAGCTGGTCATCCACGAATACTTGGTCACATACGCGTCCGCGAAATGGAAAAGTCTCGGCTCGGACCATAAACTGGCGGAGCAGTTCTTCAATTGTATTTACTATCCATTGCTCGATGGATCACCCGACGAACAAATTGCCCACCACCTTGCATATAACACTAAGTGTTCTAAATCCAATTGACAAAAAAGTATAATACATTGATCCAAATAATGTCGAGGAATGGGTAAGCACCAGCAGTTCGATTGTGTGATTCATAAAGATGACCTTTAAATTAATTCTTTTATCACAGGTGAGGATCATCAGTTGTCAACGCCACAGCAAATGTGGATTCACCAGCAGAAACTGTCCGAAGTCTGTTTTTGAAAATCGGCATTTTTTGGAAGTGAAATGGGATTTAAGTTAGCTAGCAATTGTAATTTATCGTACTGTTCTGTAAATTATATCTTTTCAATGAAAAAATGTATTTCAGACGCTTGATCATTTTGATCAGGTACATAAAAGTTGTTTTCAAACGAGTCTGGTTGATGATTTTGCAGAATAGGTTGAGAACTTTTCAAAAACGTGGATTGCTTATCCAATAGCGGGAAGTTCCATATTTGCGCTATCATATCCCGGAGTTTTGTAAAATCACAAATGTGGTTTGAGCAAATACGGGAAACAAGCCAGTGAAACCATGCATTTCGATTTTCAAGTTGCTTGGAATCATGTTAAGGTTCCGGATAACTCCGAAGCATATGATCGACAGCTTCTTTGAGCTGTTACATTACCACAGTAGTAATGTACAATAGTGAGCATTTGTAAGCCGTATTAATCGTATTTACTTTATCGATATGTCGTGTTTGTTATTGGTTTAAATAGAATGGTATAATGCTAAATCTTTTTTATTAATTGGTTAACTATTCGTAGTAAAATTTCTCATGGCCACCTAGATAAGCATGAAAGAAAATGACTGTGTGAACCATAATTTAGAAATCAGTACTGAAAAAAGGGCATTGAACTGTTTGGAAAAAAAAATGTTCAGAACCCCCCGATAGAACATTTCCAAACAGGTCTCAAATGAAAGGGGAAAGCCTAAGCTTTCATTTGGTGGATGTTTTAGCGATACTGATTATTTTATATTAATGTTATTCTACCAGAGACACCGTGTATAATCTAGAATCGCATCAAGATGTATAAACTGACAGATCATATATCAATGCAGATTAGCATCAAATAAAATCGCAATAACTTAGCAAAATTTGCCACCCGAGGTTGGTATCTTCTGGCGGTGGGCTTCAAAGAACAACAAAGCGTGTGTGCTGTATAGCAAACTTCCTTTCATGTTGGCAAATAATCACATTTAATTCACGTAGCGGTCTGTGGTGTAGAGGTATGGGACCGGTTTAGGGACTCAAAGGTCCGGTGTTCGAGCTCACTGGAAACTTTGTTTTTTATTTTTATCGGAATTTTGTGGCATCGTATTGCTGACCATGGAAAGTCTGAAAAAGTCGTGGGAAGTGCGTATATGGCCTCCACTTTGGTGTGTATATAGCGTTTTCATGCATTTTATACGAGTGATTTGATTTATATATAATGATGTATAGCAAAAAATATACCAACCGAAATGTTGACTGGGTGGTAACGTAGTCCGTAAAAGGCCCTATTCGCAGCCGCAATACGTCTATTCACTTCGCGGGAAACGTCGTTGTCACATGTCACAAGTGTTCCAAGGTAAACAAATTCTTCAACAGCTTCAAACACATTCCCATAAAACACTACCTCAGCACCTACACCATCAAGGCTGACTCTATCTTTACCTCCAACCATGTACTTCGTTTTGGTAGAATTAATGGTAAGGCCTATCCTCGCTGTCTCCCTTTTCAGAGGCACGAAGGCCTCACCACTGATCTACGTTCGACTCCAATAAGGTCTATATCGTTCGCAAAGCCAAGGAGCATGTACGACCTTGTGCCATTTCTCTGCACAGCAGATCTCCTAATAGCACCCTCGAGTGCAATGTTGAACAGTATATTCGAAAGTGCGTCTCCCTGCTTCAATCCGTCTAACGTCACGAACGACGTTGACACCTCGTCTGCGATCCGAACACTTTATTTCGAACCATCCAGCGTAGCACGTATCATCCTGAATAGTTTCGCCGAAAAACCATGTTCGGATATTATTTGCCACAGCTCATTTCTTTTCACTGAGTCGTACGCCGCCTTTAAATCAATAAACAGATGGTGAGTCTGCAAATTTTACTTCCGGAATTTAGGATCATTCGCAAGCTAAACAAGCAATTCTTCGTCTTCCCATACCTTCAGAAGTACTCGGTGGATCGACTGGTAAAGCTGCTCACTTCCGTGCTTGAGAAGCTCGACCGGGATCTCGTCCTTCCCAGCAGCCTTACAGTTTCTTCAGAAACGTAAAATCAAAAGCGACAACACAAAGTGGTACACTTTGCTTTATGTCATTCGCAACGATCATTTATTATTCATCACTATAGGTTGGTACTGTGTTAAAGTACGTGGCTTTCAATCAGAAAGTTCTTGATTCGAATCTTGTTCTACCAAATTATGTTTTTTTTGTTTTCATTTTATCGAGTTGGCTGACAGAAATATAAATAGATCCGAAATGGATGCGCGAATCATAATTTTCGATCATTCGATGCGTGATTTCGAGCACTTAGCTGCAACCTGTGTCGCGTTACGAATACCTGACTCGTGATATCGTGAGTCTAAATCATAGTGTATTTTCATAAGATGAAAAGACACTGGAATTATGATAACCGGGTGCATAATCATGATTTTGGATTCTGATTTCTACCCGTGTACCACACTTCCTTCGTGCTATCTTTTCTTTCTGCAGTGGATTCGTTTTTCTTCGGCTATCGCTACCCTGTACCGCTCTCTGTTCTATCGGGTACCGGCCACAAGCATACGGCTTTTGGCGACATTCTTCATGTCTTTCACTCTCTGGCACTCTTTATCGAACCAGTCGTTTCGTCTTCGTCGTTGAGCAGTGTCAATCACTTCCCACGCCGTTGTTGTCATAGCTTCGTGGATAGGGTTCCACAGGCTGTCGACATCTCCAGCAACGTTGATTCTTCCCAACTGCTCGTCTAGCTGCTGGCGGTACTGTGCAGCTACACCATCAGTCGACAAGCGTCGTATTCCGAATTCCACTGCCAAGCAAAATGCGGAACCGAAAAAAAAAAACAAAATGAATCCATTTCATTCCGGCGACGCGAAAAACGAAGCCGCTTGTTTGGACTTCGCGAATTCCACTCACGACTGTCCCTTTAAATTACAGACCAATAAGTCTTCTGCCAACAATGCACACTGGTCCAGGAAGCAAATTTAGGCGGACATGAGGTTTTCGTTAAGATTTATTGATTTTAGAGCCATAGTTTCTTTTGAGACTATGTTCAGAATTTTCGGTACTACAAAATGTACGGATCAAACATTTTTTTTTACGATGATCGCAAGAGTGACGTATACGCCAACTTTTTTTATTTTAACGGATTATAAGTTGGTATGTTCAGCAAAGTTGTAGCAAACGATCAAAGAAACAACTTTGTTGAACAAACTTTTTCTCGGTTTTGCTTAAGAGCCGAAATAATTAAGTATTTTTAATAAAAAATCGTGGTTTGCTCTCAAGTGTTTTATTTTTAGTTTTATTGGTCTACTGTGATTTACAAAGTTTTTATACTTATCATTTGCTACAACTTTGCTGAACATACCAAAGTTTTATTTCTTATGGTTTTCATGTTATTTGAGTTTTTCATCTTAAAATTAGCTATTTTGTATGCCTTGTATCTCAATTATGAGCACCTCAAAAAATATCTTTCCACCAAATGATTTTGCAGTCTTTCAAGTACCTGTGAGCAAAATTTGGAGAAGATGATATTTTTCTACCTCGTTTAAAATCGATTTTACTAGTAGACTATACCGTGGTGAATCAAAATCCGGACGGTATCAATATCCGGACACTCTGATAACATTGATTAAATAAAGGAAAAAATATATGTTAATATGTCTAATTTTATGCATCAATTTTACCTTTAATATTGTTTATGATTTTACTAAAACTTGTGATCTAGTAATCATTGCCAAATGATTGATAAAAACAAAAACAGAAAATTTGCTCCAGTCAGACACTATTTCTTCGCAGTGCAAGTTCTTCTCGGTTACGCGTCGATGGAAGCTCCATCCAGTTCGGGTTGATAATATTGTGATTGATTTCAAGTTTTTCAAAGGTGTTTTCAACATAAGTGCGAACGGAATTATTAATTAACAATACAGAGGCATGAAACTTTATAAATTTGGGTTAAATGCAATTATTTAAGTGTTTAAATTGACTGTCCGGGGTTTGAAGACGAGTGGCTCGAAATCCGGACGAGATAAAATATTGCTGAAATTGGCATATGTGAATGAAAATTTTGATAGTATCTTGAAAAGAAAACTTGCAGAAGATCTAGTTAAAGTGTTATGTGACCCCTCACACCATTTTCCTCTTAAAAACCTGTATTATTTATGTGAAACCGCAGTTCTAAACACAAGCGTCCACAGGAATTATATGACTTCAGATGAGGTAATAAACCTCAAATTTACTTATATTTCATATATTTTTGAGCAACGTAGAGTAAATGAGTAGGTACATCAATAACATAACAAGGTGGAGTTTGATTGGATAAAGGAACACTTATTACGGATTTTACGAAAATATTTCATGAAATTATACAGCTGTCTGGATTTTGATTCACAAGTGTCCGGATTTCAAGACAAGGCTTATTCCAGGTGTCCGGATTTAAGGACAAGACAAGAATTATTGATTTAACTATTTAAATGATAAAATCTTAATTTTCAATCAAAAACTCCTTATTGTTACTTAGATAAGATATGAATCTATATGTTGCAACACAGAACATTGCTTAATTCTAGAGATAATCTATTTAAAATAGAATTGAAACATAGGTCCCTGCTTAAGCGTCCGGGTATTGATGCAGCACGGTATGAGATAAATCCATATGTATTGAATATTCATACATGTTCAACTCACAAAAGTCATGGCTACCTAAGTACATCAAACCAAAGGTAACACGTGGTTTATATAGAAATATAAAGTAAATCGTTTTTCACTTGTTTTCAACTAACTTGGAAGCTTCTGCCAGAAATTCATCGTCTTTTCCTCTACCAGTATTTAATCTATTCCTGAGCAAGATCACCGGGTTGGAAGTCAACATAATCCGTATAAATACATACACATAAAAATGTACAGTTCGATTGAATTCTGTGGCATGATTTTCCCAGAATCTTCTGATGGATTTATTCCGCATTTCTTATGCTTCTTCGGCGGCATGCCGGACAACATCACTTCATGCGTAAGTAGTGTTTGCCCCGTTGGAGAGAGTACGTACCAATCGTAGAACAGGCGATACTAACAGTACGTTTCTGACAAAAATTATTCAAATGCCTCCTCGTAAATCTCCCGATTAAAGTTGACTACTTTTAAAATAATTGAGATCCGAAAAAGGAGGTGTTTGTCAAGTCCCGTTATTTCTGCTACTGTATTGCGCATTTCTTTCACCACTGGACTATCGCAGAGGTTTTTACAAGTGCGGAAACGCTAACAAAAGTGCGCAATTGAATCAAATCGAGTAGGTGTCTTCGGGGGACTTATTCTTCTTAAATCGAAGAATAAGTGCTCTGAAGACACCAACAGGATTCAATGCAATCCCGCACTTTTATTCACACTTTCGCACTGATGGGGCCGCACTTCGCAGTCCAGTAGTGAAAGAAATACTCAATATCTACTTCCCGTAAAAAGCGGCGTGCCGTGTTACTACCATTTGAGTTCCTACCAGCTGGAAGAGGTTCGTTCAGTCTCAGCCCCAACCTTCCTTTGAGGGCTTTTCGTGGCGATCCTTTAGAATGCTGATACACTTACTGATACGCCTATAACTATTGCACGGAAGTGGTGTTGTCCGGCATGCCGCATTACCAAAGAAAAACATGAGACGTGGAATCCATCAGAAGATTCTGGGAAAATCATGACACAGAGTTCAATCGGACTGTAAATTTTGTAGATGTATTTTATATGGCTTATGTTGACTTCCAACCCGGTGATCTTACTTAGGAGTAGATTAAATACTGGTAGAGGAAAAGACTATGAATTTCTTGCAGAAGCTTCCAAGTTAGTCGAAAGCAACTGTAAAACGATTAACTTTATCTTTCTACATAAATAGTAGAAGCATTAACCTAAGAATGCTAATGTCGCTGCTGTTCGTGTTACCAACATCTAGTTTGCCACGAACTGACAGCTTGAGTACCGGGCCTCAAAGTGTCAGATTAATTTTAGAAACCAAAACAACGACATGGTATTAAACATCCATAATTTAAGGTAATAATAATTAAAATCAGTTTTATGACAACAACGCCATTAGCGTTCTACTACTAATATTTCTATTACATAAATACACGCGTTACCTTTGGTTTGATGTGCTTAGGTAGCCATGACTTTTGTGAGTTGAACATGTATGAATATTCAATTAATATGGATTTATCGCATATAGTCTATTAGTAAAATCGTTTGTAAACAAGGTAGAAAAATATCATCTTCTCCAAATTTTGCTCACAGTTTTTTTTTTTCCTGTTCGGATGCGCCACTGCGACCAGTATTTAGATCTATTGTGGCATTACCCGTATCCTTAGTGTATAGTGCATGTCGCATTACTCCATTTCCATTGATAGGTAATGAAGCATCGATTTCTGTACAGTTCTTGTTTTGATTCCCCAGATGTTGATAAAAATCGACTATGATAAAAAGATCCCGCTATTTACACCCTTCATAGAAATTTACATCTCAGCGAAGGCGCGCCCTTTAGCAAACATAATCGATTAAATTTCTGAGGAACCAAATCGGTACTACTGATATTTGAGCATGCAACGGAACTCTAGTCACATCCTTGTTTCGCTTTTAGTTTAGGTCCAGAAAAATACTAGAAAAAAGGGGCTTTATGCTAGCAGCAAAACCGAATCAAGCTAGAAAATTTGATTAGTAATCAGAATTCACGTGAGTCCTTGAATTACCAGTACTTACAGTCCTTGTTGAGTTAATACTCATGATTGTTATCCTGGCTTCAAGTGTAGTCTCGGGACTGACCAACTCCGAGTCTTTAACCATCTGCTAGGTGAAATAGATTAATTTTCAGAAACTGTTGCCAGTAACAAGGACTTTGTACCGCGAATCCTAGAATTACCAGAACATATTACCCTAGCCCGACAAACAAGATGAGACTAGGGTTCAAATTGGTAGATCTTACCCCGTAACGCACCACGAAAAGGCGATCTACCCGCGTTACGGGTGTGCTCACAGTTACTTGAAAGACTGCAAAATCATTTGGTGGAAAGATATATTTTTTAAGGTGCTCATAGTTGAGATACAAAGCATACAAAATAGCTAATTTTAAGATGAAAATTTCAAATAACATGAAAACCATAAGAAATACAACTTTGGTATGTTCAGCAAAGTTGAAGCAAATGATAAGTATAAAAACTTTGTAGAACATAGTAGGCCAAAAAAAACTTAAAAAATAAAACACTTAAGAGCAAAAAACGATTTTTTATTAAAAATACTTGATTATCTCGGCTCTTAAGAAAAACCGAGAAAAAGTTTGTTTGACAAAGTTGTTTCTATGATCATTTGCTACAACTTTGCTGAACACCAACTTACGATTCGTTAAAATAAAAAAGTTGGCGTATACGTCACTCTTGCGGTCATCGTAAAAAAAATGATCCGTACATTTTGTAGTACTGAAAATTCTGAACATATTCTCAGAAGAAACTATGGCTCTAAAATCAAAAAATCTTGACGAAAACCTCATGTCCACCTAAATTAGCTTCCTGGACCAGTGTGCAATGGCAATATTTTGCATTACGGAGCCGAGTTTCATTCATCAGGTTCTTTAAGTTAGGGAACTTACTACTCTTATTACGGTTTTTGTAAAAATATTTTTTTACTCTAATGAAATAAAAAATAGTTTTAGTGATTCTAAAATGATCTTTTATAACTGTTCGAATAATTTTTCAGGATTATTGTAATGATTATTTGAAATAAATTCCACTTATCACTTATTCCTAAACAAAAGCTTCTGAAGCTTTAGTATTTGGTAAATATTAGATCATTTGAAAAATGGATTGCTGTATTGCAATTATTTCATCCTACGCATGGTTTTGAATGTAGCCGAGCCTCTGGCCGTTTCACAAATCTTAAATTTTTCAATTATATTGCATTCATTGTGAAAGTTTTGTACGAAATGTGAGTAAATAGTGATAATAAAACGTTTTAGTACATATTGTTAAAAGCTTTATAGACATGAAATCACAGTCACTTTCATTACATAATGTCTACGTTATCTGCACCGAAATAGTATCAAATTAAATTCAACAAAAGCTAACTCGTAGTGCAGTTGAAAATGCGTTATCAATTTCAAAATAGGGCATGACACAATGATCGAAATCGATAATGTCGCCATAGCCACCATACACAGCTGCAACTAACATAGACTTAAATGAGGTAAATCAACCTGAGTGAGTAAAATATTATCAAAAAGCTAATAAATATATACAATGGAAAAGTTTGCATTAAACTGCAATTTCGAAATTCCTATAATTCTGTTTGAAACTAGTAACAAACAAAAAAAAATTGAGCAATAAAGGGTAATATGTGGAGATAAGGACAAGGATGGGCTGTTCAATGATTAATTTTATCGGTGCGTGCCATACTGTGTTTTGTATTGTTTAATTTTATGGTTTCTAAGTAATGCAATAAGCTTTAGAGAAAGATGAACCAAAAATGAATATATTTCATGCTGAAATATGAGTCACATGGCCATAATTAGAGACATTTCATCGTTCAAACTCATTAGAAACGACTGGACTTATTATATGGAGGAACGTGGAACAGCGTGAAGGCAAAAATGCCCTCGAAGCCCCAGGATTATAATTCAATCCACGTGAGGTGACCTTCCTGTGACTGCTATCTTTAGATTCCACCCAGTATTGCGTCCCTCCAGTATCATCAAAAGGGCGACGTGTGCCATCAAGTGTTTATGGCTGTATATTCCAGCGCCAAATACGATTATTCGTGTGTTGTGCAGCACGATGGAATAAGGAACTTATCTGGGTATTATTTTTCCACAAGGTGAGCACTTGCTACCACGCTGCTCCAGTTTGTCAGTTAGCGAGCACACACAGGTGTTAATTCTGTCGCCACGCTTTAGGAAGTAAGCCCTTCGTGTTATCAATCCTTTATCATAGTCTCCCTAAATAATTATACCATTGTGTTCACCGTGAGTTGGCATTGGCCGCTGAGCTGACAGAAAACAAACGTGCTACGTGCAAGCAATCCGTATTTCCTGGCTCCAAAATCACAATAGGGTTCAAAATCCCTATCTCATGTTTGTACCAAACGCTTGAGCTTACGTTAAAAATATACGTTTACTCAATTTTCTAATGTTTTGTATTGGTATAAGTCTAAAAACACAGGTTCTTTTGATTTTTGGATATATGTTACAGCCCTCAATTTGAACTAATATTTTGTGTGAATTATGTTTTCCATGTACCTTACGAGATGTCAAATAGGAACAAATAACAAAACCCAAGGTTTTCCAACGATGAAGTATGCATCAAAGATGATCAGAAGTGTACTTATATAAAAACAAGATTTTATTAAGAATACTTTAAAACCCTATTACCTAATTCTCACCTCGTTAAGTGGCAGCACAAAGATCGATGGTCCTTGGGCAAGATAAATAAATCAATTGTCGAATTTAGGGATACACTTATTTCAGCACCTCTACTCGAACTGATGATGATTTCCGCCCAAAGCTAATTCTCGCTAAATATTGCCATTATGAAAACGTTGCTAATGAAATATCGAGTGAACCGCATTAAAATTAGTGCACTCATTACTGCGTGCTTGCCGCCGGTTCAAGCGAGCTGGAAGGCGAATCGATTACTGCCTACGCCAGTTTGATCGCTAAGTTATCGCCAGTAGGGCAAAACCAGACTTGGAGATGCCTGCAATTTTGATCTGCTGATCCTATACTGATCTACAATTGTCGGCATCAGGGTGCGTTGACTATAGTCAGAGATTGTGATACGACGCGCGTTCCCCTTTGTCAAGCTGCTGCCGCTGCAGTTGACCCCGACACTGACATTGGTGGTGATTCTCAAACGATATAATAAATATTGATTATCGTTGATGCCTATTAACGCATGTAGGAACCTATAAGCGGTACATGTAATGCTGTCACCATCACGGTGAGCTAATCTAAGAAGAATTGGGAAAAACTGCACATCTGAAGTTATATTTTTTATAAAAAGAATCAGCAGCATAGGTTCCCTATGTAATGTAGTTCCTAAAATGTTCGGTCAACAAGTTAATTTTTGCATCAGTTATAATTATCAAAAATTGAAAATTAATGTTTTTAATTTTTCAATCAAACTTTCATACCAAACACTGTTGAATGCTTTTTCTATGTCTAGAAGAGCAAGGCCAGTAGAATATCATTCAGATATGTAGGAACGAATCAAATTTGTTACTCGTAAAAGTTGGTGAGCATCGAATTGGGTCCTAAAATTATTATTGAATTCTTGTTTTTATTCAATAACACGAAAGAGCATGTTCTTGCAATGCTATAACATAGGGTAAATGATGGCTTCGGCACCCTGAGGGTATTTTCGGCAGCACTAACTTATCGTCCTTGTTTACAGGAGATTGGGCAAATCTGTACACAGATGACTCATATGTCATTTGAAAGATCTGAATGAGACAAGAAAAAGTTGGTATGGGGTCAAAAATATCCGTCGTGGGAGAAAAAAGTTATTCCGCATGGTATGAGATGGATTTTTTATGTATTTTATTATATTTTTGCTATATTTTTTATCGATTAAAAATGAAAACATATATTTTTCTGCACCTATATGATGATTAGATGTTCTATGTTTTAAAGAAGTGAATTAGGTCTTTGATTCAAAGTTGAAAAAAATTACATGTTAGACCGTAATAACATTAAAAATCATTTTAAAATACATCTGGTTATTCAGTAAAGTTTTCTATCAGACCCTGCTATCCACATTATACTAATCACAATTCCTAACGGTTTTTTAACCGTCCTATACGATATTTTTTGTTCGTAATAAGGTAATATTAAGACTTGTACTCTATAAAAAGTCAGCCTCATTCGATGAAAAGTAATTGGGAAACAGTGGTGAAAGAAAAGTGTGTGGTGTCTTATAAAAGAACTGACTGTATTGTTTTTGCTGAAGTAAATATTTCTCCAGGACGAATTTTACGAAGAGATCAATAAAACCATCAGCACAACCCACTTAACCTCAATGAACAACATCATCAGCATCAAAAAACGTTAAATGTGAGTTGAAATGCTCATTGCTAAATGCTACGCAGTAACATATGCGTAGATTTCATGTGTTTAAATCAATGGCAATCTTGCTCACTAGTATAAACCATCTCGCGCTGTATACCGCATACGTGGATGTTTAGTATCACCTGAGCTCCTACATTATTCAACCAGTCTTAAGTTAAAATGTCAATCATTATCGTTTTACGAATTGGTATACGAATGCCGTGGAGTCCAATGAACTTATTTTTTTCTAATGAGTGCATATCTTATATTATCTCCTATCTCTCTCCGTCTGTTACCCTCCAGTAACTTGTGTACAAGCCCTTGACAATTTTTATGCAAGTTTTACAGATAGAAGAAAAGACAGATAGATAAGCACTAACGTTTTCTGTAGGCAGACTATTTAACCCCTTGGCTCTACTCTTCTTGCAGATGTTATAAGTGCCAGGTTCTTAAGAATAGTAATTACTATCAGCCGATGCAGACAAGCGATCAACTTTTCCGGGCTCATCTTGATGAGTTCCACTCATATACCATCCTCAACAATTGCTGTGTTATTCTTGAGCTGTTGAACGTCATCCTTAACTTTACTCAAAGTAGGATCTGGTTGACTGCTTTTGTCCAACATTCGGACGTTGAAATGCTCTCCTTTGCCTCCGGTCCTGTGTCATCGACACAAGTCTGCTGTTTCCACTTCTGTGTATGGTGCTTCACGTTTTTTTCCTCTAGAATAATTCTAAACTCTTCAGCAAACCAATCGTACCATAGACTACGTCCAACGCACAATGACTCCACCTGTGAGTTAATGGCTATTTTTACTGTAGTACAATAGCCAAGAAGGGTTTCAGCAAGCAAAAGCTATTCCAATTACGCTTGCTAGAGATGTAGAACGATGCTGTGACGACATCCGTGCAATTCAGACGCTGAAGGTCATGCTGAGGCGGGCGTCGGTACCGTTCATTGTTAACGACAGGAAGTTTGAAGCGCATTTTTATACTTATCAGGTAGTGGGTAGAGTGAATGTTAGCACCACGATAGATTTTGACGTTGAATATGTCGGAGATGTGCAATCTATCAAGCAATACCTGACCGATTCGAGATTTCATTTGCTGTGGATAACTAGCGATCACCATTGGTACGGAATGTTATCTTGGAAGTAGGTGCTAGACTATAATGACCATATTTTAGAGGCGGCAAAACAGTCAAGCATTGGATATTCATGTTTGCCAGTCCGACAGCACTGATCTTCCCAATCGTCCATCTCAATTCCTTATCTTGGCGTTCTAATCTCCTACAATTATCTTAACGTGGAAACATGGGTGGCGGTCCTACTTGCGTTCCAGCTGCGTCTTTGTCATCCGTTGATCGACCGTTGATCCTCAACATGCACACTCTTTTGTTGATTGACCACCATCCGATCTCATGTTTTTGCATGTCGTTCATCACGATGAAAGCTGTTCCCAGCTCAAATGTGTCGCGCAGCTCTGGAAGATGGTATGATTACTTCTTAACATTCACATTATTGACATCCTCATGAGTATTTAGCGTTCTTAGCGAAACATTTGTGGAGCCACATGTGCTCAAGCGTCGCCAATTGAGCTGACATTGATAGCAAGCCGAAATGGTTCTGCTCGAATTATTGGCAGTTTGTTCACAGCAAACAGGCAAACACTACAGTTACTTCTAGTTCAAATGATCTCCTTCTCTGAGAAACAAAAGCATGCTAGTATAATGTTATTGATATCAAAGATATAAGTGAGGTAACTGACGCGCGGATTTCCAGCACGCTGAAGCTGTGTACGACAAGCGAGGTATTTCTTCCAGTGTAGTACAGAATACAACAACACAACCACTGTGATGATAAAACGGATATAGTCTGGAAAATCCTTCCTGAGTAAACCGCCGGTTTATACAAACATATTGCTAGAACACTGAAATAGGATAATACGATTTGATATTTGTGTCCAACTGTTACCTAAAGTGACGTGTTTGTGAAACGCTCATACCTATATCTTTATATTTTTTTTATCCCCGTATGTTTTAAGTATTCACATTTCAGCAACTCAAAACGTTCTGAAATCTGTGTCAAATCACAACATTTTTAAAATATTTACAATTAAGATGAAAACATACCTAAGCACATACATAGGCACGAATTCAAAACATTTGCGCAAGTAAATATTATTCAATAGGAACTGTCCAAAACATACCTCTTCTTACACCATTCCAGCACACATAACTTTTTTCTCCCACGACGAATATTTTTGGCCCCATATCAACTTTTTTTTTGTCTCATTTAGATCTTTCAAATGATATATAAGTCATCCGTGTACATTCCGGGACCAAACTCCATACATTTTTGCCCAATCTTCTTTATCTACGGAACAAGAGTTAACTTCACCGTACTCAACATATTCCTTACACTATAATCTTCCATGTAGATCACATCTTTCACAAAAAACATGGGTCTTATCGTTAAATGAAATAAATTCTTACGAAATTATCGTCATTCGTAAGCTGCCGAATAAAACAACACAAGAACAGCTTACAAAAACTCACCACTTTAAAAGGTCCAATTCTCCGCTCCAATGCCGATTTTTTCACAACAGCTACGCACCGATCACTTATGCATTACTGAACTTTTGATTTGTATATAAAGCACTCGAAAATACTTAATTTTTATGCCAAACGTCCCACGTTTCGCGGGACAACGCAATTTTCAACATGATATTATTGCGTCAAAACTAATTGTTTGACTAAACTGAGAAATTAGATCATGATTTAGACCTAAAATGTTTGTAGAATACACATCCAAAACGAATAATGTTTAATTGGGAACGAGATCTGACAGGGTGTCCCGCGTTTCGCGGGACATATATGGTCGCTTTACTTTAAATCACAAATTAAAGTTAATGCACTTTGATTTTCTCGGCAATCACTTTTTATCACGGGAACAGGTTGTCAGAAAATCATATAATACCATATAATAAGATATGTTCTCATGGATATTTTCGGAACCGGCACGACGAGGGAATAACGGAAATCGATGTCCGACGTCATTTTGAAATCTAAGATGGCAGCCTCCGGTTTTGTAAAATCATTGAAGACCAATGTAATATGGGTATTTTCGGAACGGGAACGATGAGGAGATGGCGGAAATCGATGTCCAACGCCATTTTGAAATCCAAGATGGCGGCCTCCGGTTAAGGAAAATCGTTGAAAACCCATGCAATATGGGTATTTTTGAAACGGGCGCGGCGAAGGGATGACTTCGCACCTTGATTTCCGTGATCCCCTCATCGTGTCCGTTCAGAAAATACACATACAGTAAGGACCCGATTTTGTCAGCCTTTCGATGAATTTTAGGCTGACAGAATGGGGTACCTGACAAAATCGGGTCATTTTATTTTGTTCCTGTTTTTCAAATTTTGGCGTGTTACATAGTTACATGGACTTAAAAGGGGGCGAAATATTTCTTACAGTATGAAAATCTAGAAATTTTCTTTTGTTTCCATGGATTTTTTTTGATGTGTTCTTCGCGCAGAAGTATTCATAAATTACATGAAGTCGTGAATAAATCTTAGAAGTTATTCCTATACCAGTGGGATGATTCAATGCTTCAAAATGTTCTTGGTGAAATTCTTGGTCAAATTACTGAAAGTCTCAGGAAATATTGGAATTATAGAAAAATAGACTTTTATGAATCCTAGGTTAAAACTATCTTGGATTTCAAAATGGAATCGGACATTGATTTTCGTCATCCCCTCGTCGCGCCCGTTCCGAAAATACTCATGTTGCATGGGTTTTGTACAATTTTCCTTGACCAGAGACCGCCATCTTGTATTTTAAAATGGCGTCGGATATCGATGTTCGTCATCCCCTCGTCGTGCCCGTTCCGAAAATACCCATATTGCATGGGTTTTCAATGATTTTACTAATCCTGAGGCCGCCATCTTGGATTTTAAAATGGCGTCGGATATCGATTTTCGTCATATCATATCCCATATTGCATGGGTTTCCAACAATTCTTACACTCCTGATGCCGCTACTTTGGATTGCTAAATATGGAATTTAGTTAATTTTCTGTAGCCATCGTCCAACAATTTTTATTCTATAATATTATCAATTGATAAAGATAGAACCTCTATCATTGCTATTTGAGAGGTGTTGTACTGATAGTATCATCATGAGATTTTTTTGGGTTAGGGATACTATCACTCTATCGTCTATCTCTGATAGAAACCATTCTCTCAGTGATACTATCAGGATACACAAGAAGTGATAGTATCATCTGGCTGAACTGATACTATCAGTTGTCTATCAGATAGATGATAGTATTATCGTTTATCTGATAATTTTGATGCCTGAACCTGGAATCGAACCAAGAACCTTGCGATCGATAGGCTCATGCGCACTCCCTTCGTCTATCGACGCCTTTATGTGGAGTGATGCTTGAACGATACAGAAAGCTTTCGTATTGCAATAATCGTTCCATCTTTCTTAAGGCAAAATGTATTAATTTCTATAGTCCAGTTGGCGAATTCCGGCGAACAATTTCTTCGAAGAGAAAAAAATTTCTTCCACTACTCATCAGCAAGAAAAATGTGTTTTCTTCGAAGAAAATACGCGCCGAAATTCGCCTACAGATCGCCGCGTGTAGAATTGATACGCAATAAGAACAAATCTAGAGAATCGTGTTCGACCATTCCCCCCTCCGCAACGGTCTTTGTATGAAAAAATGAATTTTGTGTTTGAGCCTCAACGTTTGAGCCTACTCCCCCTCCCCCTAGAGCGTTACGTGATTTGTGGACGGCGCCTTACTCTGCACAAATTTAGTGGCGTTGTGTATTCAATATGACTCTCAGCGATTCTATTTATAACTGTAATACTGTTCTCAGTGTAGTCTGTATTTTTCTGCATTGGCCCTTTTAACGAGTAGAATATAATGAGTGACGTTTAAATTCAGGCATTGTAAACAAATACGAAAAGTTACCAATACATAACCTAGTTTTTGTACAGTTTTGGATTGCCGAAGAGAACAATTTAGCTGCCGACAATAGTAATTGCATTGCCGATAAAAGAACAAGTGCCTCGTGACTTTGGTGAGGAAAAATAGATGATTTAGAGAGCAAAATAGCGTTTTGTTCATAATAATTACTAAATAAAGAGTGCTCAAGTGTAGTGCAGGTGTCTCCTGCTAATTGTTGTACTTCATTGTTCTATATAATTGCCTTCATCAAAGTTCAGCTGCTTAGGCTGCCGACAATACGTAAGTTCCCCTATTTAAAATTTAATTAAAAAAATGGTTGCAAATATGAACCTTGACACTTTTGATCATGTTTGACGTTCACTTCGCCGCCAAAAATGCCACAGAGCTTTTAGTTTTAACACTGGGTTTGTTCCTATCTGACATTTCAGAAGGGACACGGAAAACAAAATATACCCAAAATTTGAGTTGAAACCAAGAGGTGTGACAAAATCTCAAAAACTATAAAATATGTTATTTTTTTCACTTAAACCAACAAAAATCATTTAAAAATTGAGTAAACATGTGTTTTTAGCCTAAACTTAAGCGTTTGGTACCAACATTAGAACAGGGCTTTAGAACCCTATTGCGAACTGTTCATTGGCAAAAAATAGAAGTTCGATGCTCAAAATGAGCTTTCAAAAAGATTACTTATGGAGGAAAGCAAGCTGATGAGACGATAGCTAGAAGCTTCTGCAGGATTTTCGTCCGGATTTGAAATTGGTACAACCTTGGCACCTTTCCATTTGTCAGGAAAATATGCCAACTGGAAACATAAAATAGTGTGTAGCTCCTTGTTTCTAAGCAAATGAATGGACCAGGATGAAAACTATCACCGCAGGGAGATAGAGGAGGATCTTCTTTTGAACCTACCATTAATGAATAACGTGTAAGTCCATTAGTTTGCTCGGTAACAACAAGCTACACACTCGGTTACCAATGACTTTTAGGGCGAGATCACAAGTTATGCGAGAATTTGAAAACGATTGTGAAAGTATGATTTTCCCTAGATTTGGATTTTTTTAAAACAATGGCTGGGGAAAAGTAATATGTGAGCAATCAGTATGGTAGTAGAACGAATAGTCTCGAAAGAAAGAGGTACTGCCTTTGCTGGATGTTGTGCCCTTAGTTGAATGGTCACAGTGAGGAACTAAAGTTACCATTCGTTGTCGGAATGCCGTGTCTGAGTCTAAGCAATAAGTCTATAAAATCTTGACCAAATTGAACGCAACGCGCATCGACTACCATTATTTGATATCAAAATGTGTTCTAGTCAGTAAAGGCATTGACTGTTTGAGGGTTCAAGACCGCGTTGTTCTGAAACAAACACGAATTTTCACTGGGGATCACTCAAATGAGAAGTTATCACGAAGCGGCTGTGTCCACTTTCACGATAATAAGTTGTATGAGGAGTTCTTGTAGCATCAGAACAAATTGTTGATCTTCGGTGACGATCTGGAGAGAACTCTTGGTTCCGTAAAGGAAACAGTTGAACGGACTTCAACTATGGTGAATCATTGACTGAAATGAATCAAATAAAAGTTCGTAACTCAATCAATAGTAGTTTACGGAACAAGTTGCAGAATGATGATTTTTAAAGCACGAGTCGTAAATTTATCCTACGAGGCTTGCCGAGTAGGATAATTACGACGAGTGCGGTGAAAATCGAGTTCTGCAACGAGTTACACACAACATTTTTTGCAATTTCGTAAAATACCACTTGAGGGTATCGGAATGCATTCACCATTACCGTACACCCCCGCTAATTTGAACGGTACCTCATGCAAACCATCGGGGTTCATTTTTAATTTGAACGTCGAGTCACCCTAGAAACGTGTTACTGGTTACCTCTTTCACTGTTTTGTTTTGATTCTGCGTTCCGTTCCACAGCGTTCCATCTCACTTCACTCCGTTCCACGAGCTAAATGACGTTTGAACCATTTTTAATCTGAACGATGTGCAAATTAGCGAGGTACAAATTAAAAAGTGTTAAGATTAAATTTGGTCAAACCAACGGGGGTAACCGGTATTTTACTATTTCTAGAAAATTGTTGTGTAATGATTCATTACGCAACTCAAAACAGTTGCTTAATGAGAAAGCGTTGCGTAATGAATCATTACAGTACTGGTTTCAGTTGCGTAATGACTATTCCCGCACTGCATACTTCAGTGCAGCAAAGTAGGCCGTTTCATGACAGATTGGCGTGATGAAAAACAGTCTATTACGATAAGAAATTGCAAAAACAATTTTTGAACAAGTCGGGTATTGTTATTGGGTAACCAGATTATATACTTCATTTTTTTCACCGCCTGAAGTTAGGAAAGGAACATTTCATTTGAAATGTTTTATCACCAATACCTCAGTTTATGCTACTTTAAGTGAATACCCCTATTGATTCGTTTCGGAGTGATTATCTTAATAAATCGCTTCCTTGTTGCAGATTATTCAATATTCTTATGGATGCTGCAGTTTTTGTTTGGAGTTGGAGGACTATTCAGGATAAATTTAAGAAATTTTTTTTTTTAATATTCAGTTTTTTGATGATTTTCTGCATTTATTGTGTTATAAAGTTGAACATTTAAGTATATGGACCAAACTTTAGTGTGAGCAGTCATTCTTACTGAGGAGCTTTTCCGAAGAAATGTGACTGTTTGATGATTCCGATCGGAAGAGATACAGCTTTTAGTATTCGCTGTTGTGTAAAAGAACGACACTCGGTTAACACAACCAGTGTGCCAGTTTTATTATCCGGATATTATTGATGCAGTTGAATCGTGGAATTATCGACACATGAAAACAGAGTTTCTTCAAGTTTAGGCGTCGGATCCATGGCACGGAAGCAAAAGAAGTACACCATTGGTTCCCAGAAACGGATAATTTTGTCTTCGCCTGCCATCGTTCATTGCTTCAAGTGTAACATACAACCACTGGTGGTAACACAGCGGGATCCAGGAAAGCAAACATACAATAGTTGGTACACAAATGAAATTTGGTAAGATCGTTTCAAATCATCTATATTATAATTTTTAATCACATTGAACACATGGTCTCATACTTGGTGAGCTAAACCATGTGTTCATATTCCCATTATTCTTGATTTATTTATTATAATTACCCTGTATAACATGATGTTTCAAATCATGATCGTTATTTATTATCATTTTAACAGCAAACTTTATTGTATAGTGGGAAAGGGTCGAAATAAGTTTTCTTCTCGTTTCAGAGAGCGAGTAAAGGCGCTTAAGCCAAGGCTCTAGAGCCAGGACATAAGGAGGAAATACCTGTGTCCCATCCCAGGAGAACATACAAGCATGGAGTGCGCATTAACTTTCTTAGCAACGCCACTCCCAACGATCTTACCTATAACCCTAAATCGAAACGGTTGGTACGGTTGTCCCCGTTTCTTCTTTTTAAAACTTGAGAATTTTTCGCCTATCATGTTATTCATTCGTGAATAACCTGATCGTCGTAATTTTTCAGTTGTCTTCAATCCCAAAGTCTGCACAGTGGGCCTGGCCATTTTAATATTTGTATAATATCACAGATATTCTGCAAATATTAATGCTGACAAGAAAATACCTTGATATATCTAGGTATTTCCAGGATGCTTTTCAATATTGGCTGTGCAAGCGCTTAGATTAGATTAGATTAGATTAGATTAGGAGTTGGAGGACTATTCAGGATACATACTGTCCACTACAGCCATTCCTGTAACTACCCACTGCGGGTCGGGCCGATTCCAAGGACGATATTTTAGCGCAATGTTTCCCAAAATTTTTTGACTCTCGCCCCCTTGAGGTCAATAAATTTTTGAATCGCCCCCTGACAAGTAAATTATAATTTATTATTGAACAATCGCTATTTTGTGTCAATATTCTGATCTACCGTCGTGCGGGGTGACATTGGGCCTAGGGGGTGACTTTGACCGCCCTTTTCGATGCTTCTCATGGCTAGTACTGGAGTCAAAAAACTAATCCATGGCCATCCAGTGGCTATTTTGAACGTATTCTTAAAGCTCGCCACATTATTTTCATTATTCTGTTTTTAGTTTGCTGTACAAATCTTGGCCCAAAGTCACCCTTAATGCCCAATGTCACCCCGCACGACGGTACATCTTATGATAAGTGTACCAAAAATTAAACTAATCGAATGAAAATCGATTCTCAAAAAAAAAATGCTCAAACTTGGCCTCCTAATCATTTGCATGTCTATGAGCATTTGACATGGAATTTTGATAAAGGACTAAAATGTGCACAATTTGATTATCACTATTTAAAAATTATCGATGCTCTCCATAAAAAGTTAAGCATTTGGCAAAATCGCTCGATTTTTTTTTTGTTCAGCAACTGTTTAGTAAATAATTAATTGTTTATACATTTGTAACTTGGAAATTGTCAAAAAGATGAGTAAAGAAACATTTTAAAACTCAAAATACAGCAGAAATTAAAATTATTAAAACTTATATTGAGCGACTAACTTAACTTTTTAATCGGTGCCTCGATAATTTCCCACTGGAATCCAACCGGATTCCAATAAAAGCATTAGCTGTCTTATCCTTAAATTTTCCAGTAATAAAGTCATCAACACATTTTTCCAGATCGTGAAATATTTGTTTTTGTTTCGCATATATTGTTTTACTATAAAAATATATGTGACAACAAATTATTACGATCTACATAATCTTTTAGGAAACTCTGGTGTTGCTGATTCATGTTCCATAATCCAAATAAGGTACAAAAAACTGAAAACATTACACGAATATTTTGTTTTTGACAATTGCCAAGTTTTGGCAAATGCATGAGAGTAGAATCTACTCGTTGATCTATTTTTTATCATACTAGTTATTTTTTTTTCTAGCTCTTTGGTTTTATACGCCCCTTTGTGACTAGTTCGCCCACCAAATTTAGTTTTACTAATTTTCGCCCCCCTGGGCTTTTTTTTTTGGGTATATTATCACTGCGACCACCGATTGATCTTTTGTGATACACAACCCTTTTTAATGTACCTTGTCAAAGTGATAAATTACTATAAAAGTAATTATCAGCGCATGACTTAGGTATTATCCCAATTAGGTATAATGTGACGTATGAAACGCACAACCTTACCGGGAGGCAGAGACCATATTTCAAAGGGCTGTACATCTCCCTTGTCAAAAAACTCTACTCTTCTTTGAAAAAGAGCATCACAACTACATAATAAATGTTCAGAGGTTTCACAACTCTCTTGACAAGAGTTGGATGCAAATATCATCTTCAACCTTTCCCATCAGTCTTAGGTGATATTTGGCTGAACAATGCCCTGTAATCAGTCCTGTGTATGTGCACAGGTCTTTTTTAGACAAAAATAATAACTTTTGTGTATTCGAAGCATGCGGCGTTATGAACTGTTTTGACCATCGAGCCACAGCAGTTTTATTCCAGTATGTAATCACCATCGACTGTTTCCAGTCAGTCCAGGGCGATTTTCAAGCCCAGGGGGGCGAATTCACCCACTTTGCGAAACACTGTTTCAGAGATACCTAAACAAACCAGCATTTTCACCAGTACAACCTAGTAACAGAACATCAATCAAAGGATAAATATATTATATTGTTGTTATAATGTCTTCCAACAGTGTTTTCATATATTTTTCGTTTTATCTCAATTTGCGATGAACGTTGCCATCCAAGGGCTATCATTATACGAATCAATTGATTTGATATTTTGCCACAAGGCGGCGCTAGTGTGCGTACAAATTTTGTTTCGTGGATATCTCAGGATCCTGACTATTTAGAAAGGGCGTCCGGTAAATTGGCAGAATGCCGTTTGGTCGAACACCATTTGGTCGAAAGGCCATTTGGTCGAATGCCGTTTGGCCAAATCTTACAAAAAATCAATCAGCTTGCTAAAACGCGGTTGTGCAGGATTTAAAAATGTGGCCTACTAACTGATTTGTCAGTATACAGACCACCAAGAGAAAGATTAAATCGACTTGTTCATTTAGAGCGAAGTTGTAAAATCCGTACATCGTGTCAAGACTCTTGGCTGAAGGCTGGTTCATTATTAGGTAACCAATGGTAAAATTAGTTTTCAATGATTTAACAGAAATTTGACCTTCTTTTCAACATAAGCTATTCTTTCGAGTTTTGCTGATGCTATTGCCAAAGTTGTGAAAAGTTATGAGATTTATACTACAGTGGGTAAGCGTAGCGAATCACAGTCATTGAAACCACTGAAACTCACGCCTATTGCTGCTGTAGGCAAAATGCCTTGAAAGTAGCAAAACATTTGTTGCTAAGGGCAACCTAAAAAAAGTTCTATTTTCCGCTGCATTTCCCACATTTAGGCTGTGAACCATCTCACCAATTCGTTTAACTTTTAGTTAAAATTTGACAGTTCGGAGGTTATTTCCGCTCCGGTTAAAAATAATTCTGCTCGGGAGCATGGTTAAACCTGACATTTAAAAACTTATTTTCTGCTTCCGGCTTAGCTCCTGGTAATTTGAAAATAACTAACCATCTGTCAACTTTGTTCTGAAATCCCAGACAACCAGAAATCGCATACAAGTTCATGTTATAACTCGTTAATTTATACAAATTACATCAAACCCGCAAAACATGGTGGATAAAATCGTCAGATTGACAAGCTTCCTCGCACAAAAGGTTTTTTTTCTGACTTTATTTATACATTTTGTTTCGTCACGTAAAATCGTACAAAGTACGTCGCATCAATCCGTAGCAGCTGTCAAATCAACATTTGTTATCATTAGTTAAGTCGCATAAGATCACAGGTTAGTTCGGTATAAAATTTATACACTCGCATTGTATGCTGTTATTCATCACATTATATATGCACGTATATCGCCTCCACTTTTGTACGTAGAAGGCCTTATAAGTGAAATTTTGCACATACAAAGCCTCCAGGTGATTTCGTTATACGTACATTTTGGTTGTCTAGGATACTACTCGGCTGTCAAAACTCGAATGGGTCGACCACGGGAAAATAACAATTGAAATGTCCACTAAAAGCTTAAACAAATTGATGAAACGGTCCATAGCCTTAAATGCTATCAATGATACTACTGGTTTAGAAAAGCCATGCACCTATATGCTATTTGATGAGATACACGATTTTAAACTACTATAGTGAGAAGAGCCACGTAGTTTTCGCGAAATTCAAGCCTACTACTAATGCTATTCCCAGCCCCGAATTTTACCTTGTTTAAGGTGATTATGAAACGAAGCCAAACTTTGAATTTTCAAGTGCAGAAGACTGGTGAATCTGACAACAGTCGCGTTGAAAATCAAGCAAATTGCTTGCTTGCTAGAAGTGACCAACGGAATAAATTTTCAACGCGCAGCGCTGTTTGGTTCTCAAGTCTTGTACTCTTAAAAATTTGAGGTGTGGCTTCGTTATATAATCACCTTAAGTCATTTGCAGCTCTTTATATTTATACTGATTTAAAGATTATTTGTGTTAAACTTGCCAACATTTATAGGAGATTTTTCCTTCTTTTGATCATAGGCAATTCTATCAAAACTTACTTCTCTCATAACACTGCGTTTCAAAATTAACATGATTGCGTGTCTCAAGGACCAAATTATGTGTCTCAAGAGAATTTGTGTTCACTGAATCTAATGTGGTACTCAAAAATGTCCTGGCACGTCAAGTTGTGCTATAGGTCGCCCAAGTTTTGTATAATAATGGTTTTATTGACGTTAAAATGAAATTTAAAGTATGATTTATCAACATTCTAAGTAATCTCATCCACCCAGCATGCACAAAAGGACTTCAGCGCTCATGCAAGATATATAATGAACTTTGCTTAACATATCGTACAAATGATCTTCTTTTGGAAAAGTGAGGAAACTCAATGTAGCTGCAATCTCATACAAATTGACAAGGTACAATACATTTTCCGAAGACTTGAAGCATATTCAACATATATGATCATTAAATGCAGTGAAATTTAACGCTTTCATTAATTTCAACATCTTTACGTTAATTTTAAACGAATTTTGTAAAATTCCGGGATCCCGGGAAATCCAGGGGATTCGTAAATAAAATCCCGTATTGTGTATTTCCAAGTCCGGGCAACAAGGCCCTCAAGGTGTCCGCAAATTATCCGAACAGCAAAATATAGGAAAGATGATCTCGCATTGAAAACAATGAGAAAATCAATACCCATGTACCTTTTTTAAAACATCTATATGTTAGCACAAAATACAACTTTAAAAAATTTCGAGATGATTGCTTATTACTGAGATAGGCGAATTTATTTTTTTCGGAAACGTTTTTCCTGAAGGCCGCTAGTCATAATGTAGATGTGATATCCCTAAAATCAAAAAGAGATGAATCCAAATGCCCTATTATTATTTGAAGTACCCTACAGCTTAGTGGCTTCAAGTTAGACTTAAAATAGAAAATAATACTATTGAAATCTAGTCAGTTCTATGGACATTTATCTTTCGTCATAAAGCACGAAAAACAGCTCCTTTTAAGACACCTCAATACATTTGGCTTGGTTTTGCAAATATTTGGAATTGGAAATGTGTCAAATTTACTTCTTAAGAATATAAAAAGCCAATGTTTAAAACCATGCAAGAATACTGAATTTATTATGCTTGATTGTATAGAGCCATGTCTTCAAAGTTTGTGCGGGTAATTTGCGGACACCCTGTAGCATAGAGTACCATCGTACTTGCCACAATGCGATAATGGCTGAGAAGTAGGCCTGTCCCAGTGAGGACGTAATGCTGAGAAAAAAAAGAAGAAGATGTTTCTGCAACGAATTGCCAATGATTGCTTTCACAAAAGCGACATGATGTTCATATTTAAAGACTTTTCACTTCAAAGCCTAGTGCTAGTGACAGAGGAACTAATCCAAAGTAAAAACATTTACAATCAAGTTGATTGGTGTTCTGTGTCAAGGTGAAGATGAATCGAAGCCAAAGTTCAAATTTTCACCAGCTAGTAACCAATCGATTAAGTTTTCAGCTTAAACGGATGTTTGGTTCTCCAGATCCGTGCTCTTGAAAATTTGAACTCTGGCTTCGATTCATCTTCACCTTGAGTCAAGTTTAATCCATTCAATCTAACGTGCTGATTTTTTTACTGTGTCCGTTATATGAAGAGACAAAGCGACGTAAGCACGCATTAAAACAAATCACTACTTAAGTTGGTACATTGCTACATAAACGTCGTAAGAAATTGAACAAAACGGTGTATCTCCCTTACTTGATATTTCGTACCGTCAAACGGGGCTTCTTTTGACATTCTTCAACTTTGAAGATTTGTAGCTCTAAGAATTGTAGATAGATTAAGATAATTCTTGCATATATCAAAGTTGTATATGTACGTAACAAATGGGCAAAATATGAAGCTAATCCATCAACAAATAAAAAAAATGCTTGAATAGCGAAAAATATGTGTCTTTCAAAACAAAAATGGGGCTACTTTTGACACTTTAAGAAAGCAATACGATTAGATAATAAAATGATTATTTCGCATGAATTTTGAACTAATTCTACAGATTTTTGTCTATTATGATATTGTTGAACATTTTTTGTTGATAAACATAATTAAGAAAATTGTGAAATGCGTAAAAATAAACATACCGTCAAACGGGGTGACTTGCAACACATTTCAACTTCAATCAACCAAAACCATGATCTAAACGTAATCTAAAAATCTAAATTCCTTGTAGAACTTTGAATGACCGGCTCGCCTACAGAATGAGAAAATAGAAAATTGAATCGAACTATTTTGTCATATCAAAAGTCATCAAAAAGGTGAAATTTTTTAAATGTCCTTGTGCGGGGTGACTTGCAACACTCACTGCTAATTTAGTTTTTTCCAACAAAATGTTGATATTTTTTATTAGTCACACTTGTTAAGTATTGTTATTCATGTATTTAAAGCATTCGAACTAGTACAAGAACATTTAGAATACATTTTTGTAAGAAAATAATTGAGCTATTTTTGTATGGGAAAAAGAGGCGTTAAATCATCAAGGTCCAATATCTTAACTGAACAATATTTTTAACGAGTGTTTGTAGTTGATTGATGAATTATTACTCTTTTGATTATAGAGTAGACCTAACACAAAAGTTTTTAACTTTTATAAAACTCTAAATTGCTAAGAAATAAAGTGTTGCAAGTCACCCCGCATAGGTACATGTGTATAAAAATTATTTTTATTAAAAATTTGTTGCTAAAATTTCGTAAAATAAAGTTCGTCATATTATCACTTATTATTTATAGAAACAACATGTAGAATATTACTTTTGTACATTAAATCTATCTCATGTTTTCAGGTCACGATTTCGAACCTCCATCAAGTATCAGTTTTCTAGACATTTAAGAGAATTATGTTCATTGTATGAACATATTTATAATAACAGTTTTAATTGTGGCTCCTACTTGAATTGTGAGTCACACGTATTGAAGCACCGATTTAAAACGAATTTTCTATTGAAAATTGTGTATTATAGTGAAATTTAGTTGTAAATTACAATGTGTTGCAAGTCACCCCGCCGTTGCAAGTCACCCCGTTTGACGGTACCTATAAAACACTTTTCCGCCAAACATGCTACTCATAGTTTTTAATTTCTAGTAAGAAATTTCAAGTTGACTTCCTTTTAAATGAAATTGGCAGCTACGAACGCTTGATTGTTTAAGTGGATACAAACGAATTATGCAACTACCAAGTACTGTGACAATTTAAATTTTACTTTTATTGGAAGTATTTTGGTTCTCAAATAGTTTTAAGAAGGCTTAAGGGTAGTTTATTTATAGCAGATTGCTTTGCACTACAGATTCAAGTAAAATATGACTGAGAATTATTTTTTTCAGAAATATGTTATGAGTTTACTTTTTATACGTTTAAAAATATACATGTTTTATGACTATTAACTTTTCCGAATCCTTGGTTAATTTTTATTTTGTGTTGTAAAATATACAAACCAACACTTTAAAATAAAAAAGGCGTAAAATTAAGACCTTTGATCAATTATTTTTGAAAAATAACAATTTTATGCATGAAACTATCACAAATTTCTATGAAACATGATGATTCGATAGTTTTGTGACGCTCCCAACAACTTTCCACTAATTTTCAATAATTTTTCTTGTTTATCCTGTTATTGTTGATGTTGTTCCAAAAAGTTTTCATCTCTGGTTGTAGAGCATATACTGGTTAATAAAAGTGCTGAAGACACAAAATAGCTCAGATTAATATTTATGCTGTAAATAAATCAAAAACGTGAGTGCTCAAAGTAGCCCCCGGAATCAAAAGTAGCCCCGTCTGACGGTATCTCGATATTGAGTGAGAGAAACATAGTAAAAGTTTGTTTTTATGACTATCCCAATGGTCTCTTGGATTGCAATTGCACTGGTTTTGTGTTCTATAACTCGATACCTCCCTAACTCAATGGTCCCATCAATATCAAGTTATGGAAAGTTAACTATATTTCAAAATAAACTCAAGAAGTAGGAACCCTAAGAAATAAGGACATTTTTTACACTGTGTGACAGTTACATACCTACATTGATTTGGAAAAGTTATTGATAGTTGAGTCTTAGAATGTTATACATATTCTTGTTTCGTAATAATATTTAGTAAGAGCATGTTATTGCAACAACTTTAGCAATTTTTCAGGCTCAAGTAACGGCTGTAACATATTTAAACTTTGATTTTAAAAATGGATCCAAATATAAACCTTGACACTTTTGATGATGTTTGACATTCAGTTTGTCGGCAAAACTGCCTTAGGGCTTTAAGTTTTAACACTAGGGATGTTCATATCTGACATTTCGGAAGAGACACGGAAAACAAAATTCACCCAAAATTTGACTTTAAACCAAGGGGTGTGACAAAATCTCAAAAATATTTTTATGCCGTAAATAAACTGACATCATTTAAAAATTTAGTGAGCATGCGTTTCTGGCCTAAACTAGAGCGTTTGGTACTAAAATTGGGATAGGGCCTTAGGAACCTATTGTCTATTTCATGCTTTTAAAAAGATACAGTACTTTGAATTTTCCAAGTTTAGTTTGTCACAGTCCTCAAAATTTGAACACATATTTAAGTGTAAGGTACAGTGTGGTAAGTGGATCATGTGTCCATATTGAGCATAAATACTTTAATATGTTGAATGTTTTCACACCATTGCTTCATTTTAGGTTATGTTCTTACGTCCACACTGATACTAATGCAAAACTGGTACTACACGTGCACTAATACAAGCAAACTTGTTAGTTGCAAAAATCAATTAATTTCAAAATCCATTGTATCTCTGCCTTAAATCAAATTCTATTAGTTTTTTCAACGCATGGAGAACATTTCAGTTCTAATTGAATGAATTACAATGAAAAATATGTGAATTTTATAAATAAATACAGGTATATTGGACATGGTACACTTACCCCTACTTTTTAAAGGGGTAGGGTAAATGGATCCAGTAGTACTATCATATGTAAGCAGACTGCTTACGATAATTTGAATAAGTTTGAATACTCGCAAATGTTGATTTGTTTTTATTTTTTCTCATTACTAGCTTCAATTTTTCTGATTGATTATGGAAAAGTTCAGTTAATCCAACTAAAATTTATTTTAAACTTTCTGGTAAAAGAAAATATAAAAGAATGAATATTTCAGAATTCAAACAAAACTTTTCCTGGTTTATTAAAGCTGAGTTGCGAAAGACCAACTATAAATTGTTAGATACAAATACATTCATAAATAGAATAAGAAGATTTCTGTTCATTAAACAAAAAAAATGTAAGTAATATTTTTAAACTACGAGTTTTTTTTTCGAAAACATCGTAAAGAATAATCCTATTATATTGAAGAATTTTCTCAAAATTATTCTAGCTACATTTTTTTTTTGTTCGAATTAGTGTGAACTAATGTATAGGTAAATATTTTTAATAATATTTTGATAAAATAAAGATACTTTTTAATTTTTGAAGTATCAAATCATAACATAACTAGCACTAATAATAAGAAAGAGAGCAATATCATTCTTAGTATACATAATTACACCATATATGTTTTGAGAACAGATTTTTTTTATTGGTGATCAAGTGGTTATTGGTGGGGCAAGTGGATCATTTGGCGCAAATTTTCTAGTCCCTCATACTCAATACATAAAAATCAGAAAAATCTAAATAAATGGCGATTTGAAGTATATTAGTCTCTCATTTGTTATCCACAGATAAAAGTTTGAATTACATTATTCACATAAGCTGTATATAACAATGAAGTTGACTATTGATTTTTCTATATCCACTTACTCCACGGTACCTTACAATAATTTTCAAATCCAGTTTTCAATTTTGCATCCAAAACTGCCACACCGCACAGTGCTTCGAAAAAACACGGATGACTCCTCTCAGGGTAAACATACGCAGAGGTACACTTCACACTCCCCGCAGGGGTCAAACGGTAAGTGCGGGAAGTGGACTTCTACGAGCTTGCACCCCTTTTCCATCACGCCGTCTCGCCAATTGACTGTCGCGAAAGATGAAGGAAACAAAACACACGTGAGAGAGCGACAAGGTGTGCGTATTATGAATTTTAATAAACCTCTCTAAGCCGTCGTCATTGCGGTTTACTCCGTCATCGGCGGGTGAATGTACAATCACCTCGACATTCAAATTGAACGTGATTGTTGGCGATAATCGTGGTTCACGCGGAACGATGCCGACTTGTGCGGTGTGGGATTTTAAAACGTTTTGCTGAGATATTTTGAATGCTTGTGGATGTGTACAGTATGTTCTATGCTAATGATCATCTAATGCCGCGATAGACCACCGATGACCCTGATCTTGTCCTGAGGACCCGAATTTCTGTGCAAAAATATCTAACTCTTTGAATCATCGTGTGTCGAAACAATGTAGTGATCTTGTATCATGACGGAATCCAATTTCAGACTGGTAGAAGGTATCTAGATTTATATCATGGAGATTCCAGGATGTTTTGGTGATGACTGAATTGTCCATAAACAACTGATTTATCTTGCATCACTCGCGGACAGACGAGAAAAGTTTTAAGAACAATAACTATTTTGATTATCGTTAACATTCTAAATATATGATGGTTCAAACTATGTCATTATTGTACATGATACAAATTTTGTACGCAGCATCCAACTCTTGACCACCAACTCTGCCAATACCGATGCATTAAAACATGTTTGGTGCAAAGCTTTATGCACGAATTTTTGAACTCAGCCTTGACTGAAGCAGTGGGTCACCATTGTGTTTTGTTGGTCCAAAGTTAGATGTCAAGCACGTGACGAGCCAAAATGATTTATTCTGAGGGGAAACAGCCAGCACCTATCCATCAGCGATTTCGCGATCAACGGACAGGTATACACATATTTGAATTAGCTGCTGTGTTGGCTGGTACCCACGCCATACAACTTCTAATCTATGCGGAAGTGGTCCAAATGAGATTATCGGTCCCCACTGTGGCGCGACATGTTGGTCTTCGGGAAAAAATACGGAACTATCGTTTAACGGCGTTCACTATCATGATAACATTAAACCGTATCCACCCTGAAAATAGGAATAAGATCAAAATGCTGTGATTGTGGCAATTCTTGGCGGATTGCCTTCGTTTTAATTCGAATGGAATCATCCGAATGCCTAATTTTTCAATCATCATTGGAAAATTTTGGAAATGTATATCGGTTTGGAGTTATTCCGGTGGGTCACTGGGTCAAGTCGAGTGAAAAAGACCCCAACATCCTTTTCAATGAACATTTACCCAACTAATTGATATAAATTTGACTTTATTTGTTATTTGTTTTTATAGTTTCGACTGCAGACGTTATATGATAACTAAATTGGACACCTTTGGTTTTGGGTGTTTTTTCAATTATTGTTGGGAACTCCGTGGAACCTGTCTTAAATAGGCCTATTTTTCGAACTTCTAAACTATTAAATTGGGGTATTGAATATTTTTATTTTGAAAAAGCAGTTCAGACTTGGTCGAACAAGATCATGTTAAGGGCATTGGTCATCTAGATATATAAAAATAGTTGACAATATTCCCTAAGCTCGATTTATTTTCATCTTGTAAAAATATGGTTCACGACTAAGTCACTTTACATGTTATCTAGGAAGCCAATTACCTTGAAATAATTCCCCACGACCATGTCTGAGTTAGCTTTGGCCAATGATGAAATTTAACAGTTTAGAAGAAATATAAGATTGACCTATCTTCGGCCGGTTGTTCTAAGGAGGTCCCATAAATAACCGAAAAAATACCCAAGGACAAAGCTGGTCTCAGTATCTAATTTAGTTCTCCCTTAATTTCCGTAGTTGAAACTATAAAAACAAGTTTAGTTGGATTCAGATTTGAACTAATTAGTTAAGAAAAAGTTGATTGAAAAAAGTAGGGTTATTTTCACTGAACCCTGTGACCCACTGGAATAACTCCGAACCGATTGGCGATCAAAAGTGAAGTTATGTTGCGAAAGTTTTACACATGAGCGGTTCCACGCCGTTTCGCAAACCCGATTATTTTTGTATTTTTTGAATCGCCTGAAAATTTGCATACAGATTCTTTATGACCAAAAATGCCATTATGCACTTTCAGACCGCCATTTTGAACCTCGTCTTATTTTTGAGAAGGGCGTATCGGAAAATGCATGGCAAATCTTTAAAAAACTAGGCTAGATAGTCGTCGGCACATTCATAAGTTGGAAAACCGCTATTATTGGGTTGCCTCAATAGCGTATCTGCTACGAGATTCCACAAAAGTGATGATAGGACTCCCCCTTGGGGGCATCCGCAAACACTCAATTTCCGTCGCAGCTTGACGCAATGTCGATAAAAGTTGTCGGTTTTTGAGCATTTGGTAAATCCAATTGATAATCAGTGTTGGCAGCCCGATGTTTCGTGCAGCTTTAAATATGGCTTCGAAACATACGTTATCAAAAGCACCATCAATATCCAAGAAGACACCTAAGCAGGATTGCTTCTGAGCGAATGCTTTCTTGATATCGTATACAAGTTTGTGTAAAAGTGTCACTGTGGACTTTCCAGATTGGTAAGCATGTTGATTCACATGAAGAGGCATGTTTGCCATATAAACATCACGGATGTGATGATCGATAATCCGTTCCAGACATTTCAGAAGAAAAGAGGTCAGACTGGTTGGTCTAAAACTCTTCGCTTCTTCATACGATGCACGTCCTCCTTTTAGGATAAACTTAACAGTAATATCACGCCAGGATCTGGGAGTATACCCGGAAGCAAAACTGCTTACAAGTAGCTTTTTCAAAACATGTTTGATAAACTTAAATCCCTTCTGAAGCAGAACAGGATAAATCCCATTTGCTCCTGAAGATTTGAAAGGAGCAAAACTATTAAGAGCCCATTGAACCGATTCAGTAGTTACGATACTGCGGGCCGAAGCCACAAACTCATAACTACATGAAAAGACATTTGGTGCATCCGTAGATGAACACACATCCGGGTAAATGTGTATTGAATAAACATTCTTCAACAGAAGAAGTAAAGTCACCATTAGGTAAGCCAATTTCGTTTACTTGGAAATCCTTAGATTTTGCAAGGATTTTGTTCAGCCGACTAACTTCACTTAAACTGGAAACATTTGTACAATCGTTCAGCAAATCGAAGAGCCTTCTTGTAAGCCTTGCGTGCTGACTTGAACGACTCAAGTCTGCGCAGTTACATTTGAATGTTCAAAGAAGATGTTGCGATGATCAGATAATGATTCGTCATCTGATACATGCCAATTCGTCAACTCGTGACTGATTCTATTCGAGCAGAGCGTTATGTCTAACACTTCCTCTCTTTTAGATCACATAATGGTTGGGCGATTGCCTATGTTAAGTAATCCAAGATCTGTACTACTTAAGTATTCAATCAGACCGGAGCCTCTCAAATTGATATATGAGCTGCCCCAGATGATGTGATGAGCATTGGCATCGCTGCCTACAATCAGCGGAAGGCCTTTTGTTATGCAGTGTATGACAACTCGTTTGAAGTCATCCGTTGGGGTTGGTTCATCATGTGGTAAATATACCGAACAATAGACGTATTTCCTGTTGAGGTCACCAACAGAAACATCGATTGTGACAGCACATACATCTCTGGTAGTTAACTCAGAAATGAGTTTAGCAACGATTGCTCTATTAACGAGCACGCATGCACAAGACATGACACGCGAGTTCACCATTTCATGTTTATTGAAAATAGCAAAACCTGGGTCCAGAAGATTGCGTAGATAGAATTTCCTCTTATGAAAATAAAGTTCTTGAATTAACGCCACTTAGGCTGTATCATTTTGCATGAGCCTGTAAAGATTAACGTTCAACGCTCCGTCATCGTAATCATCGTCATCATAGAAACTTCAAAAGCAGTTTTTTGTTCAAATCAAAAAATTAATCGATGAAAATATGTTCACTGTGTTTCGGTTGGAGAAGAAAATACAGTGAACACATTTTCCTGTAAATTTTGTGGATATTGAACGAAAAAACTGCTTTTGAAAATTCCGAAATCAATGACGGATCCTGCCCCTTAATCGTTGCTGTTCTTTTATGCTGGAGATTGATCTGAGCTAGCCTTACCATAACCACTACCCAAACCAGGCAGGATTAAGCATTTGCAATCTCAGCACTTAAAAAACGAAGTGAAAAACCAGATCGGTATCTTTTAAATGTCGCCAAAGGCGAAAACGCACAGAATACACTGTATAAAACGGAAAATGCGGATCCATATAGGTGATGTATATAATTTAAACTAAATAACAACATATTTATAACCCCACCCTTATTTAGCCTCAGGGTTGACACGGAAGAAGAATTATCTAGGAGAGGTCGCCTGCCTCCGGGTAGCACAAGAAGGGTGGGTGCCACAGGATCCGTTAGCGGTTAGGTTTTATTTATAGGGGGCTGGTCAATTTCGCATAAAGACGTTTCGCATAAGGACGATTCGCATAATGGACGTTTCGTATAAAGCGCTTCTATACAAGAACAGGTAGTATTTTGAAGAAGGCATATAATTCTCACTATGTCAAATGTCCATTATGCCAAACGTCCGTATGCGAATTGCCCTTATGTGAAACGTCTATATGGAAATGTCCCACCCCCTATTTGGACCCCTGAATTATTCATTCCTAGGCACGGTAAGCATGAAGCCGTGTCGCACTATGAATTAGGTGTGAGGTGGACTTTTACCACCAGAATAGTTAGTCCATAGTGTTAATTTTTAGCCAATTAAAACAATCGCTACTGACGCTACCCGGCTATCTAGGCTGATCGGGAAAGGGAGGTTAATATTGAAGATCAACTTCTGACGTGCCCAATCACCCGACAAATCTCGAAAATATTGATTGCAAAATTCTATTGAATTGTAAAACTTTGCCCCAAACATAAAAGAGGTTTGAAATTTCATTTAGGTAGCCGTAACAATTAAGTCAAAGTATGGATAGAAATCAGAGTTAAACAGCATTTCAAAACATGAGCATGCCTTGCTGATGTTGTTTACTAGTTTGGAGCCTTGAAAAACAAATGAAATAAATAGTTTCAGTATTGAATTGACTTGAAGCTTCTGCGCAAATTTCTTCTTCTTTAATAAATTAGCTTTTATGACACATGTTTAATATTCGGGTGTGTACTGTGCTATAGTCGTTTTGTTTTTTTTTAGACTTTTACTTTTTCTGCGAGCCCGGTGTTGGTATTGTTTTATAGCACATACAGCCTAATTGCCTTCTCTGTACACCATCATGTGAAGAAAATAAGAACAAAATAGTACAATAATGATTTTTAGAACCATTAAAAATTACGTGAATTACATGGATTAGACAAAAATTAGCCCATTCATAGCTTTTTATAAATTGAAGTTTTATACAGCCGGTAACTATTTTAATAAAATGGTCCAATTTCTGGTGTAAATCTTAACTATTGATGATTATTTCTTTTATGAAAGCTAAGAAATGACCATTTGTATTTTATGTTCGAACTATGTCAATATGTATATCACAGTTCAGATCACCTAAGCTGTTATTTGCGAGATTTCAAGTAAAATTAGAGCGCTGAGGTAGGTTCCAGGTGACACCCAGAAATGTTGTCGAGACGAAACATGTCAGAACTCATATCAATGTGGGTATTAAACTTCATTATTTTCCAGACAACATGTCGTTATTTAAAAATTTGATTCATATGCAAACAGTTTGACAAATATATTTTCCGAGGTATAATACTAATATACATTCACACATGTTCATTCGACTCGACGATCGATTACTAGAACTTCAAAATGGACATTGAACTTGAATTGTGCACGGTTCCATTGCTGACAGAATTTTTCAAAAGTACTTGAAAAATGACGGTGATGTGCATTGTCAAATATGGATAATCCAGGAAAAAATCCTAGCTCCACCGAACTGTCCATTAATGTATAAATTACTGCCTTGGAAAGTCAGGTATATTTAAATATCTTAACAAATATTGAACTTGGCTGGATCGATATTTTGTAAATAGTGGGATAGGTAATCAAGAATATAAGTTAGATTGGAATAAATATTACCGTACCATTAATTTGAAAATAAACAACAGAATAAATCTGATTATTTCCCAACGTGGTTAGAAACATTGTTATGAAACTGATATAAAGGTTGGGCAGCCCTAATCGACAGACATTGGCCAAAAAAATACGTACCTTAAAATTAAGACGCAATAACGCCTATCTCTCTATCAAAGTTACAAACACTCGAATCTATTTACGACGTTGTGTAACAGCACTCAAAAACCTTCCCCAATGTAACTGAACAAACTTATTGGCCTACTAACCACTACATCCAGACTATGAATCGGGAATATGAATACCTACTCCAAAACAGTTTTTTTTGCTTCCCTACACCACCGTTGGTTATATTCCATTCAATACACACAAAAAATCGTTCCGGCTTATTTAGAGATATCGCCAAATTAGTCATCATACACAAAAAAAAAAATACTTCCCAAAAACAACCTCCCGTTGTAAACAGTAAACATCCATCAGCAGCCGGTTCGAACCGGATTCGAAAACCAAACCTTCTGATAAAAATGTGCTCACCATCAGCTGATATTTTTACTGGGGATGATATGACCCACCTCAACCTTGCTCAACGTGGATAGGGAGCGACCAAATTCAAAACAACACCGAACGCAACGCAACGCCACAGCCAAATGGGCAGACGGGCAGGGTGGCCAGACCTACAGATTCACAGGAATGAGTCAATAAACTTGATACATTCCAAATTCCTTATCGAAACCTACTGATTTTTTAACATTTATTTATTTTCAAAAGTATTTTTAATTCTAAATAGGTAATCCAAAATTCCGAACTTTTAATTTCATATTTCCTTTTTTTAAATTCAGAAATTCCAAAGAATTATTTACCGTTTTGTCTCAAATTCCGAACAGACTCATATTCCGAACACTTCGTTTTTGTATGGCGATTTGGTTGAAATGTTTCGCTGAAATATGTCACCAAATAACAAGGAAATGGCAGTCAATTGCAATTCAATTTTAACGTCTCCAATATAATTTATACCGCGGGAGTAGTAATGATTCTCTAGTTTGAGACCAGTAGAACATGCTCAGAAAAAATTATTTGCGAAATAATTCATTTGAATGTGATTTATTCATGCTGTTCGGAATTTGAATCAAGGTGTTCGAATATGACACAGAATAAACACAGTGTTCGGCATTTGAATCAAAATGTTGTTCCATTATTTACGTAAAAACAATACTTAAACTAATTAAATCAACATTATTATTGGTACACCCAACAGCTAACCGTTAGGCTTTGCGAAGAAAAATTAAATTTCTCAAATATCAGCCAATTTATGCCAATCATATGCATTTGAAGTCACTCTTGGCCTTAAGTGTTCAGAATATGAGTCAAAACGGTACTCGTTTTCGCGTAGGTCACTAAGGAGTAAGGAAGTGATGTGACCGCATAAACTGGGTTTTCAAGATAAATCCACAGACAAACAGACGTAACACTTAGAACAAATCTAGATCAAAATAATAGTCACGAGGACATGTACGCCCAATGCTAAAATCGGTGTGTTTGGCCAACGGGTCAACAGATGGCGGCAGTGTGTAAACGTCAAACATGAACAAAAACGATGCGAGCGCTGCGGGTGGCGGATTGGCCACCTAACATATTTTTGAATCGACCGTTAAAAAGGTGGTTGATGCACAATGGTGAGAGTGTGACGTCTGTTTGTCTGTGATAAATCTGTGGAGTCGACAGATAATAATAAATTCCTCTGGAAAGTTATCCCGAGTTTTTTTCAAGAAATTCAATGATGTTCTCATCAAGAACTTTGTGAGTAATTCCTCGAACAATTTCTCAACGAGTTTTCAAAAAATTACTACATATTTTTCTAATGAGACACTTCAAAATAGTCTTTTAAGAAATAATGAAGATTTTTTTAATTATCTTAGATTCCATTAGAAGATTCTGCCGATAGCCCTTCGGAGTATTTTCCAGGAATTTGTCAATCACCCGTTCGGGACGGACGATTGCTCACCTTTATTATTTCTTTTGTTCAATGGTACTCCAAAGTGAATTTTACTCTCCAGGAGGTGGAGAATAGTAGACGGCGAATTGGTATATGTGAATCCATCCCTGAATGAGTTATTTCAAAACATAATGTCAAGCAAAATTATGCTAAGTCATTCCAAGGGGAATAAGTTCTGCGAACTTGTGCCAAAGATTGTATGAAATATTTCCTTAGAGATTTTTCCAGGATTTCTCCTTAAATCTAAATATTCATCCAGGAACTTTTCCAGACTCTTTGTAATGTTTTTTTTTTCATGAATTCTTCTTTGATTTTTTTATTATTATATTCGAAAATATGATAAGTGATGTTTGTTTCGCACAAATGACTATGTCAGCTAGTTCTATTGCTGAGCATTTTCGTGATCTTCTGAAAATTGTTCTTCAGATGTGTAAAGTTTAGATAACCCCGATTCCAAAATAATAAACTGACCCTGATCACTGATTCTTGAAATATATAACTGAGAAAAAGGTCTACGAACATGATTGATGACAATAAATAAATAAAAAGTTTGATAACTACCGAAAAGCTCAACATTACATATATTTTACAATTGGATTAAATGGACAAATTTGTCGGTAGATTAATGGGTAGATTTTCAAAGTTGTGGGAAATAAATGCAAAACAATATTTTTTCATGAATCACAGTTTATGAAACTATGTCCGGGAGAACTTCATGGAGGTTTTGGATTTTTGATAAAATAAGAATTCTCTGGTGTTACAAGAGAATTTACTTGAAGAATTGCCTTTTTTAATTTTAATGAAGAATGCCTTTTTTATTTTTAATTTAAAATTCCCCGATGAATCTTTGAAGGAATTATTTAACTAAGCCATGGTGGAAGTTAAAGAAAAATACTTGTGAAAATCTTGAGAGTAATAAACTGAGGGATAAACTATTAGACTATAAGACTACGAGGAATCCTCAGAAAAAAACGAGTGAGAAATAGATAATAGCATTATTTTAAATAAATGCATTTACTATAATAAAAAAATATGTAGAATCATTTTTTTCCTATTTTTCATCTGGTCGGAGTTCGGCTTTGGTTGGCGTTTAATTTTTGTTTAAACTTTACAATTATACATTCTGAGACTGTTTTAAAGTACTTTGTATGAATTTTATGTCTCCGCCGTTTCTCAACCGATTCTTTTAATTATTTCTATGGTGAACTACAAACTTCTTCAATTTTCGATAACTATTGAAAAAGTTCTGTGAAAATTATCGATTTATAAGATACAGTTGCCGAGTTGCTGCGCTTAGCTGCAGTGCTCAAAAAATTGTATTCGCTCCTTTTGAAAAATTTCTCATTTCTAATCTGGCACGTTTCAGTAAAGCGAATCAAGTCCAGCAGATAATTATCAGTGTTAAACTTTTTCGTAGTCCGACTGGAACGCGGCTCGACTGAAATTATATTTCATCTTAGTTGTTATTTATAATTCGTAACATCATTACTTACAATTTAGTTTTCCTATGGTTGAGCGTATTGAACCTCAAACTGGTATGATGCGATTGATATTTTCGACCTGATACAATATTTGCTCCATAAATTCACAGTTCTTGTTAACAATTTTAGTTATATTGATACTTACAGTCAAATATTTAGGACCATTCACTAGAGAGACTACAAAAGCTGATTTTATTTCGAGGAATGCCTGAACCTATACGAAGCAATTGATGCATCAGCGATATGATAAGGAGTAGCGTTAAGTATATATTTTTTTATTATACCTGCTCGAATTCACACTATTGATTTCGATAATCGATAATATAAACTAAGAATTCAATTTAGTCCAATTCACGGTTATTTAAGAGAGTAGTTTAAGAAATTGTGCGTACAAATCGTCCACGCTATAGCTAACTAATGATAATTCTCTATTGTTCTTTCTGCGATCGTTGCGGTGACGTGGGTAGCGATCGTAGTAGTAGTAGTAGTATTTTGAACGACTGCGAATCCAAAAAAAAGGGCGTCTTCGTTAATCGCGTCAACACCCCGGCCCGTAAGGCCTTCCGTTAGTTGGGCTTACCACCAGGCAGCACATCCAGAAGAGCTACTTTGATTGCAGGTCGTTGTAGTACTCCAGATTCAGTTTGGACGTCCACTTTACGCACTTGCCCGTCGATACCCGGATATGTTTTGGTAACACGTCCACGAAGCCAACCATTCCTTACAGTTTCATCGACTATAACTACTAGATCCCCTTCCATGAGTGGGCGGACATCTTCGAACCACTTAGTTCTCCTGGCGATCGTTGGAAGGTACGATTTGATCCATGTTTTCCAGAACTGGTTCAACAAGTGTAGCATGACTCCCCAATTGGTACGCAACGAAACCGGATGGTCGACAGGGATTCGAGTTAGACTATTGTTTCCACCGGAGCTCATCAAGAGGAAATTATTCGGTGTGAGAACCTCCTGCTCAGAAGATTCTAATGGTACAAATGTGAGCGGCCTAGAATTGACGATCATTGAGGCCTCCGACAGTAGTGTAAGAAGCCCTTCATCATCAAGTTTCTCGCGATGAGCCAGAACTTTGAAAGCATCCTTGACAGAGCGGACTTTCCGTTCCCACACACCGCCCATGTGGGGAGCAGATGGCGGATTGAAATGCCACTCGGTGTCAGCATTGGTGAAGGTGCCAGCTAGATCGCGATTTATTGCTTTTATTTCAGAGGCTAGTTCTCTGGCGGCTCCACGGAAATAAGTGCCATTGTCGGAAAAGATATTTTGCGGGGCTCCCCGCTTGTCGACAAATCGACGGATTGCCATCTTGCACGACTGAAGCGTTAAAGAGTGCACCACCTCTAGGTGCACTGCGCGTATGGTAAGGCAGGTGAAGATTGCCACCCACCTTTTTACATTACTTCGTCCTTGTTTTACAATGAGTGGTCCGAAATAGTCAATGCCCGTGTGTGTAAATGGACGCACAAAAGGCATGACACGTGGCTGTGGTAAAGGAGCCATTCTAGGTGTATCAGGTTTGATTCTGTACACGCGGCACCACATACATTGTTTTATGGCCTTCTTCACTACGGAACGCATCTTCGGAATACAATAGAGCTGTCGAAGCTCATTTAATACAGTCTCGGTATTGGCATGTCCATACCGTTCGTGGAAACGAAGTATTAAGAGATCGGTCACGTAGTGACACTTGGGAACGATTATCGGATTTCGAAAACTGTAGGAATAGTAAGCAGCTTTCGGATCGATCCTGCTTTCCATTCGTAGAATTCCATCGTCATCTAAAAACGTCGATAGTTTAGCCAGCGGGCTGCATTTTGCTAGGCGTGCCTTCATCATTGTTGGTTTGGCAGATTTCATGGACGTAATTTCCTCTCCAAACTCTTGGGATTGGATCATACGCCACAAGCCTTTTTCTGCCGATACGAAGTCATCATGTGTTAGCGTTGCTGTGCGAGATTTTGTTGGAACACGTTGTTTGAACGCGCAGCGATTGATAAAATGGTAAACGTAGGCGAGAGACTTGATTAGTTTCTCCCATCGAGAGAATTTGTTGAACTGCAGGATTGTGTCCGATGCTACTTCCAGGTGTACGTTTGTTGCTCTCAAATCTTCTGTTGGTTCCTCCATTACAGATTTTTTCGCAGGCCATTCCTTTTCCGGTTGCCATAGAAATTCCGGTCCCCGGTACCATTTACTCTGTCTATCGAAGCTGGGGCCGCTACCCCACTTGGTTGCCTCGTCTGCGATGTTCAGTCGAGTGGGGACCCAGCGCCATTCCTCCACTGATGATTCTGACAGGATTTCCGTAATTCTGAACTGGACATATGGACGATACTTTCGTGCGTCAGCCCGTAGCCATGCCAAAAGAACTGTCGAATCAGTGTGGAAGTATCGCTCGGTTATTTGCAATGAGTGATTCTGCACGACGCTTTTCATGAGCCTGACGCCAATTACTCCTGCATTCAGCTCGTTGCGGGGAATGGACTGTGGTCTTAATGGAGTTACTTTGGCTTTCGCAGCTACCAGAGAACAACGAGGTGTTCCCCTGTCCCCGATGCGAAAATAAGCTACACTGCAATAAGCAAGTTCGCTTGCGTCTACAAAAATATGTAGCTGCAAAGATCCATAACTTTCTCGTTCATAGTCGGGGAAATAACATCGAGGGACTTTCACGCGTTTTAATTCGGGCAGTAACTTTATCCAGCGTTTCCAATCCAAAAAGTCCCGGTTGATAATGGGATCATCCCATCCGACGCCAGATCTCCAAATATTCTGAATAAGAATTTTCCCGTGGATTGTAAAAGAAGCAACAAGGCCAAGCGGGTCAAAAAGAGTCATGACCACACGCAAAACTTGACGTTTCGTGGGCACTATTTCACCGGTAAGTAACGACGTTAGATCCGTATGAAACTGAACCGCAAATACAAACAGATCCTCATTTGGTTCCCACATCATTCCTAAGACACGCTCGGCATTCGTCGTCTTTTCTGCGGAGAAACTCTTCACTGCTTGCAACGTGTTTTGGCCGTTTTCCACCCCAATCCGTTCGAGAATTTCTGGAGCATTGGAATGCCAATTTCGGATTTCAAATCCGGCTTTACTGTGTACTTCTCGAACATCTTCCGCTAATTGTACGGCTTCTTCGATGGTGTCGCGGCTATCTAAGTAGTCATCTACATAGGTGTTCTGGGTGATAGCTCTAGCTGCATCCGGATATTCTGCTTCGTGTTCCGCCGCATTTAAATTTTTTGCGTATTGAGCGGAGCATGGGGAACATGTGGCGCCGAATGTTGCCACGTCCATTATATAAATATCCGGAGCGGTGTCAGGTTTAGCGCGCCACAGAAACCTCTGCGATTGTCTGTCCTCCTTCCTTATTCGCAGCTGATGGAACATCTGCTTAATATCGCCTGTTATGGCGAACTGCTTTTGGCGAAATTGGCAAAGAACGGTCATAAGCGGCGTAAGTAAATCGGGCCCGGTGAGGAGCATGGAATTTAACGAAACTCCCTTCACACGCGCAGCGGCATCCCATACAAGACGCATCTTATTGGGTTTACGCGGATTGCGCACGATTCCGAGCGGTAAATACCACACCCGACTTGGATCGGCTTCTCGCAAATCTGTCTCAGTTGCCTTATGAGCATAACCTTGCTCCTGATACTCAACAATTTGTGCCTCAATGTTTCTTCGGAGCTCCGGATCTGCTTGAAGTCGTCGCTCAAGACATTTGAGCCTTCGTTCAGCCATTGCGTAGCTTTCGGGAAATTGCACTTCATCACTCTTCCACAATAATCCGGTTTCAAACCGACCTGATTCCGTACGCCGGGTAGTATTTTCCAGTATCCTTCTCGCTCGTTTGTTTTCGTCGGACTCTAGTATTGAAGTATCCGTCACGCCCAGCTGGTCCATTTCAAAATAATCTTTCACTAGATCGTGAAGCCGTTGATCCACAGAACAGTCACAAACGTGCACCATCGCACATTTGTCGGTATGGTTTACTCGTCGTCCACCGAATATCGTCCAACCCAATTTCGTTTTAACGGCTACTGGCTCTTCATCTCGTCTCTCTCGCTTGTTCAAGGGTAGCTTCAACCGAGCATTATCAGCACCAATCAAAATCTTTGGAACTGCTTCGGTATAACTCTGGATTGGGAGTCCACGTAGATGCGGGAATGTGCCACTAATTTCAGCGTAGTCCAAGCTCTGTCGAGGCAGACTAAGGTTTTCAACAGTTTGCACTTGTGACAACACATGTTGGCTTTTTCCGTCACCTTCGGTTATGCAGACTTGTACTCGTTTCGATACGGATTCTTTTCTTGTTACGTCACTTGTCCATTGTAGACACAGCGAAGTTTCTTCCCCATCTAAGTCGAGCATGTTCGCAATACTATTTTCAAGAAGCGTGACGTTGGAACCGTCGTCTAGAAAGGCGAATGTCGTAACCGATTTCCCATTATGCGACAACGTCACGGGTAGAATCTTAAAAAGAGTACCATGTTGCTTGCCGTGATGAGTGGTTACGAATCCCGATGAGCTATGTCCTTTAGACCTGGGAACGTCCGCTTGGGGCTTACCAGGATGTAACAGCTTATGATGCATATCTCCACAGCCGTCCATACCACAGGGCTGCGAAGTTCTACACGGCCATTTACCGTGACAGGTCAGGCATCGCTGGCACATGTTTTGCTGGTCCACTAAATTCCACCGTTCAGTAATCGTCAGTGAACTAAATTTATTACAGTTCCTAATCTTATGGTCGCCACGTTGACACATTAGGCATGGCTTTTGCTGCTTCTGCGGTTTCGTGGACGAGGCACCATCTCTGATGTTCACTTCAGCGGAATGCGGATTTACGTACCCGCTTTTCTCCTTTTTTCTCCCAGAGCGACTCATGTCATCTTGAGAGTTGGATTCGAATGGAAAGGAAACCTGGCAAGCAGCTGCCTTTATGGATGATACAAAATCGCTGAACGCCTTCAACGTAACGTCAGGAACTCGCTGGGTGTGTAAGCCCCAATCCAATCGAATGCTTGGAGGGAGTTTGCTGATCAGTTCCGACAGAAGCATGGGGTTGGAGAGGTGCGCTTGCAAGTTGGCGGCTTCTATGTAGGTGACGAGATTTCGCACCTCACGCCCGAAAGTGACTAACGTGTCTAATTTATTTACGTTGGGAGCAGGAGCATTTCTGATTTTACTCATTAAACAATGAACCAGCTGGTCTGGTCGGCCGCATTCCTCCCGCAGTGTTTTGATTATCTCAGGAATTGCCTCCGGTAGGGTTAAAATACTGTGTACTTTTTCCCTTGCCTTCCCGACCAAACATTTCTGCAATCTAGCGAGGTTTTCATCCGGTTGGATTCCACACATCACCGTGGTGGATTCAAATGCGCTCAAAAACATGGGCCATTCTAAGGGATCCCCGGAAAATTTAGGTAATTCCCGTGAGACCACATGACGGGCAGCTAATTGTTGTGGATTTATCAATCCTCCGAGTGAACTCTGCATCGAGTGCTGTGGCTGCCAGTAGGGGGGCATCGGTTGTTGGTACCACGAGTGGTACGTTGGATCGCCCTGTGCGTTGTGTTGTGATGACGCTTGCGGCGGCAACCTGTTTCCTAGTGTGGGCCTGTGTCCGAAATCAGCATCTCGGTTCAAAGGATCCGAAGGGTTTAGCCAGGAATGATCTTGTTCTATATGGTCGGTTTGCCTCGTGGGACCCATTATATGCTCCGTTGTTTCAGGGTGCTTCGAAGCGACAAACGTTAAACGTGATGAGTTCCCCGGAGGTGCTGGTTGATTCCGCCATTGCATAGGGTTGCTTGGAGGAAACATTGACAACGGAGGAGCGAATGGCTTCGTAGTATACATGGAGCTCATTTGTGGTAGTCTAGATGCTGTCCTAACGGGAAGGCTTGCCGAAGGAAGTTGCTGCACCAACGTGCCTAACGAGTGCACCGGAGGTGGTGCAGGCAACTCAGGATAAGATGACGCTACCGTGTTCGTTGCTTTAAGTGAAGGATGCTGTAGCAATACTGCGTTGTTCGGGCAGTAGGCTGCCTCCGCGGTATTCATCGGATTTGTTGCGGTCCCTGGTCCCGACATCGGAATCTTGTGTTCCGGGTAGTGTGACGGTTTTGCCGGGAGGCACGGTAACTCGAGTGGTCCCACGGATTTGGTTGGCGGGAGTAGCTGCTTCGGTAGGCCCAGCGGTGTATTGGGAGGAGGTAGATTTGCTTGTTCATCTGCGCGGGTCGCACCTGAATGTTGGTGCTCGGTGGGTGTTTCTTGTTGCTGAACATGGGCTTTCAGTTGAGGTAAGGGAAGAATTTTCGTCGTAGCTCCGGTTCCTACCTGACCCGTCAATATCGGGGTAGAGGTTTTGCCGGCCTCCGATGGATGATTCTCAATCGCTCTATTACCTATTGTAAAATCCTGCTCTGCCACCCAAGTCCCCACTCTGCTGCGTCGGGTTCGATGACTTTCGTGACTTCTAAGGCTTCCGCCTACCGATTGCCTTGCTTCGATCTCCGATTCTAGCTGATGCTTTGCCGCTAAAAATTCACGTTCCCTTTCCGCTTGTTCCTGCCGTATTTTATCCTCAAGAGCTTTAGCCTCCTCGAGCTGCTTCAAACGTAATCTTGCGCTGGAAGCATTTGAGTGATCGGACACGATGGTACCACAAAATGTCGAGCAGTTTGGGCAACGCCACGAGCGATCGCATATGGAAGCTTGCACGCCGGCACAGCTGAAGTGCCACCAGCTGTTGCATTTGTCGCAGGCCACCATATCCTCCACACTGTCTGGACGATTGCAACTTTTGCAACTATTTACGCCTTCCTGCATAGTGAGGTTAGGATTCGATGCGCTCATCATGACTCGTAAATTTCGAGTTTGTTAAACTTTTTCGTAGTCCGACTGGAACGCGGCTCGACTGAAATTATATTTCATCTTAGTTGTTATTTATAATTCGTAACATCATTACTTACAATTTAGTTTTCCTATGGTTGAGCGTATTGAACCTCAAACTGGTATGATGCGATTGATATTTTCGACCTGATACAATATTTGCTCCATAAATTCACAGTTCTTGTTAACAATTTTAGTTATATTGATACTTACAGTCAAATATTTAGGACCATTCACTAGAGAGACTACAAAAGCTGATTTTATTTCGAGGAATGCCTGAACCTATACGAAGCAATTGATGCATCAGCGATATGATAAGGAGTAGCGTTAAGTATATATTTTTTTATTATACCTGCTCGAATTCACACTATTGATTTCGATAATCGATAATATAAACTAAGAATTCAATTTAGTCCAATTCACGGTTATTTAAGAGAGTAGTTTAAGAAATTGTGCGTACAAATCGTCCACGCTATAGCTAACTAATGATAATTCTCTATTGTTCTTTCTGCGATCGTTGCGGTGACGTGGGTAGCGATCGTAGTAGTAGTAGTAGTAGTATTTTGAACGACTGCGAATCCAAAAAAAAGGGCGTCTTCGTTAATCGCGTCAACAATCAGCTTATATTTATTTTATCTGTAACAAAAATTCGAAAACCTCTTGGTGACACGTTTAATTAAGTGTTTCGATAAGAATAATGTATTTTGTAGCATGCAATAGGGTTCCCGCGCTGGTTGTAGTAGTTCAATAGCTGTTGGGAATGATTTCCTCTATTATTTAGTGACTCCCGACTTCTTTGTTAGATTTGGTCTATTTTGTCTCATCATATACATTAATCAGTCGAACTGTCAAGGTATGATAGCTTTAGCTTCTATCGGTCTACTTATTCTTAGAGAAAAATTATAAAGTGAATTATGTAATCGACTTCTTTAGGTTAGGAAAAACGTATCTCGGAGTTAAAGCCGTGAAACTTAAATGTAAGTAAAATTAATATATTATATGAACTATCGTTAAGAAAATTGTTAGATAAAATTACAGTCTTGAAGCTGCTGGAAATCTAAGCTGCTATCGAGAGGTTTCCATTGCTCCCGAGAAAAACGTCCCCAACAAACTTCAAGAATTTAAAGTTTATAAATTCGAAGTACCATGGAGTATTCTATCGGAAGGAGTAATATCCATATAGAGAGAATGATGCAACGTTTAAAGGCTTTAGAAGAACAACAATCTACAGCGGATGGCACAGTACGCTAGCACAGCTAGAGGAGATCGAGCGGGAGGCGAAAATAGCTGCCAGAAAGATCGGGTTACAATATAGAGCTAAAAAGGAAGCAATGATTAGCACTTATGGCAGGAGAAAAGTCAGCGAAATAATGCCAGTCGAGCATAACTCGTCAAATGACAAAATCCTGGCTAACACAGTTTGCTCACTAACTCTAGTATTCGATAGAATAGGCTCAAATAACTTCAACCCACAAACTACTCAGTCAAACCTTTCGTATTGTTCTATAGCTGCAATCGGTAACGATTCTAAAGTTGTACATTCACGTCAAATAGCTGAAAATGTTGCTGATATCGAAATGCCTCGAATTCCCAAGGAAAAAATGGGTAAGAAGTTCCACAGTAAGGAACAGTATACGATGCTGCACTCTGCAGATATAGGTGCTGTCAGTATCGAGCCACAGTTACCTGGTGTGAGTCAGTATGACTTAAAATATGATGAACATCTCATTTTGTTTTGGTGTCATATTCCATGTTAGTTACGCCAATGGCATAAAAATACAATATAAACGTACATTAATGTCAGTTCTGTTCATTACTATCGTACTAAATACTGAGAAAAATCTTTTTGACAAACTTTCAATCGATTCAATAATATTATATTCGTACAAAATCGACTCTTTCAGAGCCCCTCCTGGCTACACCTGGGTACATCACCCGAAAGGCTTTGGGGTTTTTCATATTTTGACATGTAGAATCTAACAAAAATAGTCCGGTTGAAAACCCCGTGTAACACCATCCCTTGTTAGTATTTTAATGAGCACTTCCACAATTATTAAGAGGAAAACAACAATCATCGTTAATTTTCAAAACCAGTTTTTTGCTCTAAGCTGAAGCAATGCTCAAGAGAGTGCTTTGCGAAGGCCCATGCTGCCCGATTCATTTTTATCGCGCTTCGTTCGCTTGGGGAGAGCTTTGCGAAGGTTTAAGCTGTCTGATTCGTTTTTCGCGCGCTCGTTGTGTTTTTTGATTGGCTTCGTTCCCTTGGGTAGTGCTTTGCGGATGCCCAAGCTGTCCTGTTCGTTTTTTGTGCACTCGGAGCGATTTTTCCTTCAGTTAGCACTCTATTCGCGCGCCATCGGAATGATTTTGTATCCCTGCTAAAGCGTGTTGACGCTGAGATTGTGACTGTTCAGTCGAGAATGGACTACCACCTGGTGAGCTCGTTTCATGCTTTTAATAACCATAACATGTATATTTTATATATTTGTTGAAGAAACTATGGATGGGTCGACACTTAAAGTGTTGACATAAGCGCTTATTTATGTTTTAAAAAATTTCGAGATTCAAACCTTTGAATAGTTCGATGTTTAAGATGTCACTGCATTGATAGATAACTTTTTAAACAGAGGTTACATGAATCTCATCACTTACCAAGGTGTAAGTAGATCATGTAGATTCTAAGCCCTCCCACTAACAAAACTCCTTCCCGAAACAACCATGAAGATGCAGAGGTATACTCGGTTTTTAGTAACAATGGATGTCACACTAACATTCCTTCCCTTCCCCGATGACCGTAAGGACGTGGCCGGCGCCGTTAAAGACATTACTAATTTCAGAGTCCTCGAAAATGTATATTGAAGATGGTATGCTACTCCCAAGCTACATCTGTTGGTTCCCTGTACAATTTCGATTATTATGGTCAATCACGGAGTAGCAACTACGAATTTTACGGTCAGCAATGCTCAATGCTTTTGCTAATTTAAGCAATGTTCAAGATATTCTATCACTGCACTGCACTAACTATTTGTAATGCAGTGATAGATTTTTATTAGGATTTCATTGAATGGGAACGAAAAAACTGATTTTTCATTCTTGATGATTGCTGATGATTGAATGATAGATTCTTGAGCCTCAACTGAGAGCTTGGGCCCCAGATAGCCGTAGAGGTAAACGCGCAGCTATTCAGCATGACCATGCTGAGGGTCGTGGGTTCGAACCCCGCCGGTCGAGGATCTTTTCGTAAAGGAAATTTTCTCGATTCCCAGGGCATAGAGTATCTACGTGCCTGCCACACGATATACACATGCAAAAATGGTCATTTGGCAAAGAAAGCTCTCAGTTAATAACTGTGGAAGTGCTCATAAGAACACTAAGCTGAGAAGCCGGCTCTGTCCCCGTTGGGACGTAACGCCAGGAAGAGAGAGACAACTGAGAGCTTTCTTTGACAAAATTGCCATTCGTATATCGTGTGGCAGGTACGACGATACTCTATGCCTAGGGAAGTCAAGGAAATTTCCATTACGTAAAGATCCTGGACCGACAAGAATCAAATCCAAGCACCTTCAGCATGGCTTTGCTTTGTAGCCGCGGACTCTAACCACTCGGCTAAGAAAGGCCTCCTACAATAGAATCTATAATTTATTATTGGGACGAGAACATTTAATAAAATAAAATAAAAGTCTATAGGAACAAAAAAAAAATTGTTTAGCGCGAATAATGCCCTGAAAACCATCACAATATTGTTTTAGTCTCAGATTATTATAAAAAATTTCTAAGATTCTGTTGTTAATATGTTTTATTGTCAATCTGTTGGAAAATATGATATTATTACAATAAAACTTGTATTTTTATAATATTTTTATCAGGGAATATGCTCAACACTACTTATACAGTTTGAGGAGCCTACCGATCACTATCCATTTTCGGTCATCAAACCTACCGATAACGCGAGAAACAACCTGGCCACCCTGCAGACGGGCAACGGAGCTCATCATTCATCAGCAGCAAACCAACCAACACCGCGGTATGTCGATGAACCTGTGCTCTCCATTTGAAGGGCAACTGGAATCATCGGGAATATAGAAAAATCATTCATAAAAAATAGGATACCATCATACTTGGACTCTCAGCCATACAAGCGGAAGTTGGAGTTATTTTCCTATCCCCTGGAACCCTATGCGCAAAAGACTCTTTACGAGCGGGTTGAATCTTCAGAATGTAAACGCAAACGCGAAAAAACAGTCGCGGTTTGAAGGTCACCCGCCACTTCCCTCGCGTTGCCGACTGTTCCCTACTATCCCCCTGTTCCATTCGAAGGTTTAGCGCTGTTTGTGTTCACCATAAAACGCACACCCATCGTTGTATGGTATCCATCCATTTATAGACGGTGGAAGAATAATAAGCCTACATTATATTTTTGGGAACTGCTCTATGGTGGGATAGGACCGCGTGGCGAATGAAGATGAACTATGTATACGTGGAAGCGAATAATAAGCAGCATATTAGTAGTGCGAACTGGGGCTTTCGTAAACCAAATGGCAAAGCCCGCAGCTACAAAGCAAAGTCATGCTAAAGGTGCCTGGGTTCGATTCCCGGTCGGTCATAAATGCTCTATCTCTATACCCTGCACATAGAGTATCATCGTGCCTGCCACACGATACACGAATTATCAGTCAATCAGTTAATAACTGCGCAAGTGGTATTAGAACACTAAGCTAAGAAGCAGGCTCTGTCTCAGTGCGAACGTTATGCCAAAAAGAAGAAGCAGCTCAATTCAAACTGGAGTCTAGAACATTTTTTTAGAATCCTACTACATACCGCTGACCGGTTTTTCGTCACTGGAGTGTTCCAAGAACTGCTGATCAAAAACAATGTCCATCTGACTCACCATGTTATGGGGATGGTATTACATAAAAGTATTTTTACGCCTTGCTGCTCTAATCTTGTTAGTTGTGGAAAGCGAAAGAAACCCAAATTGAACAGGCTTCGCGGATTCACTGCGACGGAAATGTTACATGTGGAAGTTACTCATCGAACGGCTTTAGCTTCTACGATGCCCAGAATGACCATATAAGGTGGCAGACATAACAGATATAACAAGCCAGCGGAATCACCTGATTGCATGACGATAGTTCTATACAGATACGTACTAAGACGGATTGTTCAAGTGCACAAAAGGGCAGCAAATTTCTAAATCTTACCATAAAACACTATTTCTTGATTCAGCAATATTTTTTTTAATGAAACATCATTGGACGTTAGGAATAGCCAAATGTGAATAACTACCATAACACATGGTATATTGCAAATATACGAGGATAACAATTGGATAACAAATTCAATAAGATTGAATACATCTCAAATTATTTATTAATGTTGGCACTATCCGCACCTTTTCTTCTATCAACCGAAGAGCAGAAGGATGAAAAAATGAAAAAAAAAATATGTGTGATGTCTTTATATAGGTACAGTACTGGACAGAATCTGATCTGAAATTTTCACCACAGCCAAGATATAACATAGATTTAACTCAATTAAAATATCACTGCATTTGAAACACAATCTTTTATATTATTAAAAATCTCTCAATTTGCAAAAAATTGCAAAATTTAATTTTGAAAATATTTTGAAAACAATCAGTTTTACCGAAAAATGATGTTCTGCAAACTTGTGTGTCTTATCAAATTGTACATTTTTGCAGAAGGTCATATTGCTCTAAATATTTTCATTTAAAAATTATTTTTACTTTAAAATTATGTTATTTTTATCAAAATTTGAGATTTGCGATAACTTAAAAGTTCGTTAATGAAAAACTATGAATTTCTAGCCTAGCAAATTTGAGGTTACTTTCAAGCTGCGGTGAAAATTGCAGGTCAATCGGACAACTAGAAACCGAGATATAAGACTCCAAACTTGATCATTTTGTATGGAAAAACGGCCAATGCGTACTTTATTCTGTCCAGTCATTCCACAAGTTTCACTAATACCACTTATAAACGACCTTCTCTAATTTGGCTAAAATACGTAAAATAATGTTGTTTTTTTTTCAATGATCAGATCATCCTCGGTTAATGGAACCATTTCCGTTTTTAGTAAACTGACTTTCGTTAACTGATATTTTCGAAATTGTTGGAGAGCTATACTGTCCATAAAACCACGTAACTGTCCCATATGAAAAAAAACAGGCATTGAAAAAAATGTGGCACATAGTTTGAAGTTTGTTCTCTCTCGTACAAATGTTCATAACACAATCCTAAGCATCAAAATACCACTCTTTGTTTGAATAGGTCGTTGAACCTATTACCGTTTTTAAAAATGCATTTCCTTTAAATGGGTGAACTGATTTACTCATAAATTGATAACTGTTCAACTCATGAATAGGTAATTGCAAATGGTTTGTTTTGTTTAAAATTGCTTCAAGAATTGATGACGAAGTACAGTGAAATATATCACTGCGGAACACGTTTTTGTCTCAAGCATCAAAATACCGCTATTTGCTTAATTTTGGGTTGCTGAATCCATTGCCGTTTTCTAAAATATCATAGCACGTATAGTTTTTGAGATATTGACTGTTGAAAATGCTAAATTTGACTATATCTGCCAACTTGCATGCAAGTTTGCCAGCTTGTATGGCAATTTATTTGCTGAATTTGTCACAGAATTCAAACTTTATGTGTATAACAATACTTATCAGCAAAGTTCATAATACCTTCGATGCTAAAAAGTTTTTTTTTGGGTGATTTAAAAAAGTATTGTATTCTGCCATATAAAAGAAACAAAAAGTATTGTATGGAGACTGTAAACATGATGAAAAAATCAATTTAATCTAAATTTTATCGTGCTATTTCAATCAAATTATATCTGAAATGAATGTTGAAGTCTTTTTTTGCATGCTTACTGGATTAGATCACAAAAATTTTTGATAAATCATACTTTAAATTTCATGTAAACACCAATTAAACCAGTGCACAGTGGTCCAGGAATCATTTTTACGCGGAAAGATGCATTTTGAGCTTTAGAATGAAACATTAGACAAAAACGGTCTTCTACAACGTTGTTTGTATTAGTTAAACCCTTTGTTTGGTGTTATTGAAAATTAGAGTGTTCCACATTTTCATAGAAATTGTGTAACTAACTCTCTTATGTGTAGAAATTATATTCTACATGCTTCAGCAAAGTTATAGACCATTTTCAAGCAACTTTGCCAAAAAAAGTTTTTTTTGTATCTCTTAAATTGACCGATTTAGAGCTTTTTTCCTGCAGTGACATAGGGTGGTCCGAACAAAACTTGTTTTCTGGCTCTAGAGTTTTCAATTCAAATTTCTCATCAAAGTAGTCTGTGAAACACTTTTAGAACTTTACAAAATGCGTAATTTGATAAGTGAAGAAACTCGCTATCTCCTTCCGTTTAGGAGTTATTGTTGTTTTTCTCTCAAAAACATGCCTACTTTGATTGTGAATATCTCTGATTGGGGCGAACATGAAAAATATCTTTTGACGGCATTCAATAGACAAATTAAAATTGTATATTATATCAAAATAATACAGATGTGTTATTTTTGTAACTCTAATAAAATGCCTTGAAAAACAAAGGATTTTAAGCAGAAAAACTTTAATAACTTTTGAACTAAAATAGATATCATCAATATTTTTGCATGAAAATTTGCGTTTTGTTAAGTTCTAAAAGTCGTTCATAGACCGCTGTGACGAGAAATCTGAAATAAGAAAGATAGGGCTCTAAAACTATTTTGAAAATTTTCATAGTATGTATTTCTTTATTATTTTGCATTTTGAGCATGAAAATGAAATTTTTGACAAAAATGATCTTTTACAAAATTGTTTCTAAAAATGTAAGCTTTCATACTGTGTCATTTGAAACTAGGGTGTTCCACAATATCACACATATCATATAATCAACTTTTTTATTTGCAAAAATACTAGTATATGTAGATGTAGGCAAAGCGGTAGAACTTGAAATTTTGATCAACTTTGCCAAAAAAGTTTTTCTGTAGTTCAAAATTTGACCAACCTAGAGCATTTTTTCCTAATCATCGCAGGGTGGTCCAACAAAAATAAGTTTTTCAACTCTAGTTTTTTTAATATTATTTTCTCGTCAAAGTCGTTTATGAACGACTTTAAGAACTTAACAAAACGCAAATTTTCATGCAAAAAGATTGTTGATATCTATTTTAGTTCAAAAGTTATTAAAGTTTTTGTGATAAAAAATATTTGACTTCCAAGACGTTTTATTAGAGTTACAAAAATAACACATCTGTAAGTTTTTGATATAATATACAATTTTATTTTGTCTTTTGAACGCCGTCAAAAGATATTTTTTATGTTTGCCCCAATCAGAGATATTCACAATCAAAGTAGATAGCGAGTCTCTTCACTCACCAAATTACGCATTTTGTAAACCTCTAAAAGTGTTTCATTTGATGAGAGATTTGAATTGAAAACTCTAGAGGCAGAAAACCAGTTTTGTTCGGACCACCCTATGTCGCCGTAGGAAAAAAGCTCTAAATCGGTCAATTTAAGAGATACAAAAAAAACTTTTTTTGGCAAAGTTGCTTGAAATTGAATGGTCTACAACTTTGCTGAAGCATGTATAATATAATTTCTACAAATAAGAAATTTAGTTACACAATTTCTATGAAAATGTGGTCCACCCTAATTTCCAATAATACCAAACAAAGGGCTCAACTAATACAAACAACTTTGTAGAAGACTGTTTTTGTCTTATGTTTCATTCTAAAGCTCAAAATGCATCTTTCCGCGTAAAACTGATTCCTGGACCATAGTGCAGTGTTTTATACAACTTTGGCGATCTGTAGCTAAAAGTTGTGACGTGCAGGGACATTTCTGAGAACGGCATCAGATTCAGCGACCCCAAATTTACTAGAGACACATAATTTAATCCTTGAGACACGCAAAAATGTCATTTTTATTACGCTGTGTATTCAAAGGTTGTGTCGCTTTATTATATAAGTATAATAAAATAAAATAAGAATTATGCTTAAAACGTCCTTGATTTTTCCGGGATCTTTGAAATGATGATTGCAGAGTATTTGCATCATTGGTTTTTAAGTCTTTTTTGATTTGCTGGGAGTACATTATGATGAGAACTGTGAAAGAAAATTTGAGGGTTTATTCCGAGGTTTATTCTTGGTCCAAGACAAATTAAACTAATGAAACTGAGAAATTTACCAGTAAAATTCGACAATCCTGCTAGGTTAACATGATTCTTTCTGCGGAATTCTTTTTGGAACATTATCTCTATCAAGAAAAATATACCATGAATAAGATAATATTCCATATAATCGAAAGTTTAATTTTCTTATGAAGAAGTCTGTAAGTCGCAGACGAAATTGGCTTATCTGTCAAGATAAGCAACAAATTAGAGTTTAAAGGTATTTGCTCGTCTAACTAGTGATTTTAGGATTGTATTTTTACAAAAGTGAAGTGTTAAAGTTCAATTAGTTTTTTTTTTCTCTAAAACATATTCTAATAATCCCTCCTCTAAATTTAATAAAAACAAGTGTAGAGTCTATTTTATGTTTTTGGGTAACTTTGATAATGTGTATGCAAACACATGAAAATCGACAACCAAACAACTGTTTGGCATCATTGCAGTTGAAACTTGATTGAAAATGTTAAAAGAAAACGTGGATTGAATTTTGTTCATAAAACAACAGGATTTATAGAAAAATTCGCATGCAAAAGTTTTTTAAGTTCACACATGCATGTTAAACACCATTATAAGTCTGTATGAATTGGTATACAAAAACATTTGTTAAAAGATGTCGACTGATATTCACGTTTAGGCTTTAACTCAACATAAATCAAACGATTTTGGAATATAAACAAGTATATTTCGAACAAAACCTAATGAATTACTTAAAGCAAACAGGGCATTGCATACCTGTAGGTGTTTAACATTATATGGAAATTTCTGACTTCGATTACAAAATAACCTCAGTTTGTACAAATAATCTAGGTAGAATAATTAATAATTCAATTTATCGCTAGAATATCAAATTAATAGCCATGAATTCTCGAAAACTTATTCAAACAGACTCAAGTCAAAAAAAAAGTATGCAAACTTGCTTTATAGATTTTACGTGTTTCGCAAATTCTACATATTTCGCTCTGGACCAATTCGATTTTTCACTTTTAAAACGATTTTTCACTTTTCCGGATTTACAAAACTACGAAAGTGAGATTTCCAACTTTCGCAACCTAAACACTACTTTCGCCGCACCGCTACATGGAGAGACAAAATGACTTAACCACGAATCAAAACAAAACACTACTTGAGTCGATTTTACACTAGTAGAAAAACGTCGTAAGTAACTGAATGAAACGGCTTATCATTTTGTCATAACATTTTTGTGGGAAATAATAGGAACTCCCTAGTTTTTGAACGCGAGCTTCTTGTATGCAAAATTTAAGCAATTTACACGGTGAAAAAATGTTAAAAAGGTGATTCATTTTAAAACAGTTTTAGAAAACAGGTTGTGATTCTTCGGAATTGAATTTGAAAAAGTAATCGAGAATTGTAACGTTAATCTTAATTTAATCGGACACGAATGCACCACACTGGTGTAAAGTGTTGATAATAAACAAACGAATAAACAAACAGTTTGTACAAATGATTATCGCTAAGGGATTTGAGACCGGATTCATGTTCTACTATGACTGGGCTGCCAGGGATGAGCGACGAATATTTTAAAATATCATCAAATAATGATCGTAAAAAATCGCAAAAATGCAAAAAATCTCATCAGTTTTTAATATTCAAATATATTGCTTCATACACATTAAGCTCTTACGGTGATTTTCACCGTAATCTCAACAGCTGAACAGTTCGGTGAAATAAAACACCGTAACTTTGTCGGAATTTAACGGATTCCGGTGATTTTTTACCGATTACTGTAAAAATTTACCGTACTCCGTTAATTTATTTTACCGAACTGTTCAGCTGTTGAGATTTCACAGGAATCCGTAAAATAATTTAAGTGTGTATGTTATAGCTACCAACAAAAATAGTTCTGAAATGAAGTGTCATACAGTGACCCCACGTAGTTGAATCACCCACAATTTATGAATCAGCTGATTTAAAAAGACAAAATTATTATCAAACTTGTCACAAAACATCACAGAAGTATTTTTACACATAGTTTCTTATCAGTAAAAATAATTCTGTGATGTTTTGTGACAAGTTTGATAATAATTTTGTCTTTTGAAGTCAGCTGATTCATAAATTGTGGGTGATTCAACTGCGTGGGGTCACTGTACTAATACTCTTTACTTCTGCATTTGTTTTACTTAACTGATTAACGGAAATTATTTTACATTGCTCAGTACGTTCTAAGTCCTCTACTATCAAAGTTACCCACATTATCAAAGTTACCCCATTTTACAGTACATATTTATGGGTAAACTGATCACAGCGTGTGGAGTCACTGTCGACCAAAAAATTTGCTCGACGCGACTCTGTCACTATAGTTTTTTTTTGTCAGATGTCATTCTATGTGACTGAATTACTATGGGAGTTGATGGGTGACATCTGAAATAAGCACAAAGAATAAAATAGTTTAAGTTGAAAGTTCATTTGATTAGTTAGTGTGATCGATGTATTAAATTTTTAGCTTAGAACATCGTTCAACTGCCTTGATTTGTTCTTTTGCAATTTGAGGAGTAGCTGCAATTCATTTTCCATTGGTTGGTCCATTTATTACGTAAGACAATTTTTGAGATTTTTCAACCCCCCCTCCCCCATGGTAAGACTTTTTGTATGAAAATAAAAAATAAATTGTATGGCGCGTAAGAAATATCAAACCCCCCCCCTCCCCCCATAAACCCTTACGCAATTAATGGACGGCCCCTATTCGACTTAACTCAAAGCCAGTGTCATAGAAATGTGTGAATGTCATCAATCGTTTCTGCATAATTATGTCTCGATATTTTCTGATTTTTGTGGATGACACATATTGAAAATATACACGTGCAATTTTACAAGTGTTTCATGCACAATGTCCCATGAGAGGTTCGAACCAAATTAGGAATATCTCGCTGTCAAACTTTCGGTAAGTTTTCCGCTCTAAAAGAAGCATAAGCATAAGCATAGATGACCGTACAATTCGTAGTTGCTACTCCGTGATTGACCAGAACAATCGAAGTTGCACAGAGATTTAATGAATGGGGCTTGGGATTAGCTTACCATTCTCAATGTGCACAAATCGAGAGCTCAAAATTTAAAAGTCAATAACGGCCGGCGCACGTCCTTACGCTCATCGGAGAAGGGAAGGAATGTTAGTGTGACTACCGTTGTTACTAGAGACCGAGATCACCTCTGCATCTCCACGGTGGTCATGGAAAGGATATTAGGTTAGTGAGATAAGGTAGAGATCTGGGAGTCACCAATGTTTGGTGATGCGATCCATAATATAATCATGCCTAACCGGATTCGCGATATTATTCGATACTCACATGTACGCCAAACAAGTGTTCATCACTCGTCCCTGCAAAAGCAAGCGACGCGATCATTAGATCAAACACTACTAACGATCAGCGGCGCTTTTTCACATCCCTACGCGAAACGACGCGCGGCATGTTTGATCCTGCCCTCGTCGCCCGCCCCCACAGGAGCAAGCATCAAGGTTGAAGGATCTAACACTACACTGAGAAAAATCCACACGTTTGATTTATGTGTTTAAAATTATGGATCGATTCATGAACGTCTATATCGATTTGTTGTGATTTTCTTGCAAACTTCGTGTGTGTTACACATTTAATTCTATAATTTTTGCCGTTTAAAAGTTCACACTTTCGAGGATCAAGTCTAAATGTTTCCTAATGGGTTATACTTTATTGAGGCCTTAAGTGTCCATAATATGAATCAAAACGGTACTTACATTTGCTTGTATATAATATGTGCATGAATCTACACAAGAGCCGTAATGAAATAACGCATTATCCCTTAAAATCCCGAGGCGAACCTTGAATTTTTAAATGTTCACAATTCGGAGAGTAGTAGATCAAATAATTAGTAATACATTTTGAAGTAAATGCGATTAGTTGGTCTTACAATCCTTGGGTGAGACATCCCTCCTGACACCTCCTCCTTCTCTTGGCAACGGAAAAAGCGTGGACAGGAGCGGTCCAAAATTGGTTTCAAACGATTATCTCAACATCCAAATGAGCTAGAAGGATGGTGTCTTCGGCAAAGTTATTCAGCATATCAAGGATGGCGATGAAGAATCTGATTAAGAATTCATCCGCCAGGTGGCACTAGTAGCGAGTTTTATTCGATCATCTGTATCTTAAGACCCTTATTAGCTAGAAGGATAATGTCTTCGGCAAAGTTGTTTAGCAGATCAAGGGCTATTTCTTCTTTCTGGCATTACGCTCCAACTGGGACAAAGCCTGCTTAGTGTTCTTATGAGCGTTTCCATAGTTATTAACTGAGAGCTTTCTTTGCCGATTAACCATTTTTGCATGTCTATATTTATCGTATGGCAGGTACGAAATACTCTGTGTCCTGCGAATCGAGAGAATTTCCTAAAAAATCCTTGACCGGTGAGATTCAAACCCACGACCCTCAACTTGGCCTTGCGTGTTTTCCGCTAAAACGCTGTAAATTTCAGTACTTTTGACAATTATTTTCTTCTTTGTCTAATGATTTTGACATGAAAGACAATCAATCATTAGACTTTTGAAGAACGAAATTACCTACGAATAAGTTGTAACAAGCTAACAAATTGCATAATTTTTTAGCCTTTTTAAAAACAAAATGATAGGATTGTGTCAAAATTTTGTCAAACCTTCAAATATATTGAACCCTTTCATTGGTGCAGCATCCAAAATTCAGTTTCCTCAGCATTTTGTCAAATTTTACAACCTTCAAAGCATACAAATTCCCAAAAAAGCGATCCTTTGATTTTAAAAAATCTGCGATTGTTATTGATGTATTATAAAAAGTTGGAAAATGTGACTAGGATTTGTCCATCAGAAAAAAAAATGAATGCTTTAACGTCCAACTACAATAGTATATCAATCGGATTGCAATGTTATCCAAAACTACAGTTTAATGGTCTTATTGAAAATTTCAAGGTGTTATCACATATTTGGTCATATATTCTTCACAATGAAGGCTTAACACATTTTTGACATTTGGAGTCGGTTTTCTGGATAGCCAATTCTTTAAGATTTGACAATTAGTCTTCTTTTAGCAGTTGAGTTTTGTAATGCTGATCTACTTTTGACCTACTGCATTAATAGTGGCAATGATTTGTTTTGAAAATTGCTACACTTAAATATTATTCTCAAAGTCATTCTCATTGTTGAAATATCTAAATCATATTAAGGGAACAACATAAAAAACAGCGTCTGAATGGCATTCTTCATTTTTTTTACTATGTAAATGATAAAACATACTTAATTCTTCAATTCGATTAAAAAAAAGTCTCTCCAAAATTTGCAAAACCTCCTCCAGAACCAAATCCTGATTGCACTACTGGCTCCATGCAACACACTGAGAAAAATCTACACGCCAAGGTCGTGTGTTTTACTTATAGATTTGCGCAATGAGGAAAACTACATGACTTGAGTGTGGTAGCCATATGGATTTCGTCATTGACTTCACGGTATAATAACATGTGTGACAACATTAGGTTGTCATGAGAAACAAACATGAATGTCTAAATATTAAATCATGAAAACCAACTGATTTGCTTATTGAATTCGAAATGTAGTGGCTTTAGATAGTCATGTGTGATAGAAAATGCATGTCATGAGACTGAAAGAAGAAATCTTGCTCCCCAAAATATAGATTCGAGGCTCCTCTGCTCGGCGCAAGTTCACTTGAATGTTTTTTTCCAAACAAGTGAGTCAGCAACAAGCGGGGCGCCGCAAATCCATAGTTTGGGAAGCCCGGGATTAGCTTATTTCATTTTATTCGAAGCTGAAAGCTAAGAAAATCTGTTAGTGAAATCCAATTTTTCTCTAACACCATACATTATATCCAACGTTGGAAGTAATGCATTTTATTTATAGAAAATTAGAATGAACTCCTCATATTCACTCGGACATCATCACTTATAGAAAGAAAAACGAATCCGCAAATTTTCCTCTAACACTTTCAGCTTCAGAATTTGCCTCTTCTCTTTGGAACATGATGATGACTGTCGTTAGACACGAGGTCCATCCACAATTTAGTTCGCTATGGGTTGATCACTAATAATTTAGAAATTTGGAACACGGAAATCGACAGCAAGCTCATCGATTTCAAATCGAACAACTTGAACATGATGATCATGACACAAGATAATCATAAGTGAAACACACTGAATCCGTGTTGGGTGATGATCCATAGCACCCATAGGTTGACGCATACGAATTTGAAATGGAAAGCTTTTAGGAACTTATGTGGAAAACTATGGAATTCATGTTGTCAGTTGATGAATCAGTCCATGAAGCAAACTAAAGAATTGAATGTGTAATACACACGAAGTTTGTAAGAAAATCACAACATATCGACATAGACGTTCATGAATCGATCCATAATTTTAAACACACGGATCAAGCGTGTGGATTTTTTTCAGTGCAGTTTAATTTCAAAAAGTGCTCCGCAAGCCAAAAGATCTGAAAGCTCCTGGCTTTAATTAATTTCCAGAGATGTAATGTTAAATTGATATGACGTCCATTTATCGCAATGCGTTGATGGGAACAATTTTATTTTCGAAAAGGAGTCAAAATATTGTGAAAATTTAAAATATGATTCTTCTTCTTCTTGGCATTTACGTCCTCACTGGGAAAGAGCCTGCTTCCCAGCGTAGTGTTCTTATGAGCACTTCCACCGTTATTAACTGAGAGCTTTCTTTGCCAAAGTTGCCATTTTCGCATTCGTATATCGTGTGGCAGGTACGATTATACTCTATGCCCAGGGAAGTCAAAAAAAATTCCATTATGAAAAGATCCTGGACCGACCGGGATTCGAACCCAGACACCTTCAGCATGGCTTTGTTTGTAGCCGCGGACTTTAACCACTCGGCTAAAGAAGGCCCCTTATGATAAATGATACAAAACAGAATTAATAAAAACACATTGGCTATCTTTGGGAAAGAAAAGGCGAAAATTCATAAATTGGGTACCTATCGCTGAAACAGTCTTTTCTACCATGAAGTCAGAAGCCGGCGCTTGCGTATAGGGTTCAAAAACAACTATAGTAATTGGACACAATACTTGAAGAGAGTGTTTTGGTAAGCCCGAGCAAGACGCTTCAATTTCGAGACGCCGGGAGTTTGGTTTTTGTTTCGCGTGTTTTGTTGGGCAGTGTTTTGGCTAGCCCAAGCAAGACGCTTCGTTTTCGGGACGCCGGGAGTTTGTTTTTGTGTTTCGTTTCGCGCATTTTGCTGGGCAGTGTTTCGAAAAGCCCAAGCAAGACGGTTCGTTTTCGGGGCACCGAGAAGTTTTGCTGTTCGCGTTGTGTGAGTGCGAAAAGATATTCGTGTTCAATCGAGGATGGATTACCAACTGGTGAGCTCGTTTCATGTTTATGATAACACATTTTTTCATGAAAGCGTTAGTTTTATGTAATATTCAATCAAACTTTGTATGGTTCGTCACTACAAGTGTCGGCATTATGCTTGTTATATACAATTCTAATATACATATAAAATTTTTGGTATTACTTAATATATTTTTTGAATTGTTCGACAACATGAATGTTGACGTATTTTTTAAAACTTCTACCAAAGACTTTTCTTCTTGAGACAAAAATGCACAGCAATAAACTTATGTAATTTCCAAAACGAACATGTATGGTTCGTCACTACAAGTGTCGGCATTATTCCTGTTTTATATAATATATAATATATGCATATATTTTTCTCTTTTCGCCATTAATAAAAACTTTTTTTGAATAGTTCGACATTATAGATGTTGACGTTTATTTTGAATCTTTTACCAAAAACTTTTCGAAACTAAAACAAAAACTAGCTTTAAGTATAAGTCGTATTTTTTCTCCTTATCCACGGATCGCATCACCGACCAAAGGTGACTCCTAGATCTTTTCCTGTTCCACTAATAAACACCCTTCCCGTGATGATTGTGGAGATACAGAGGTATTCTCGGTCTCTAGAAGCAACAATCATTACACCCTAATATTCCTTCTCAATCCCAACTGACTGTAAGGACTTGGCCGGCGTCGTTATTGATCAATAATAGTAGATCTGCTAAAATTGCACTCCTAGAGTAAGTGGAAACTCCCATCCCTTATTCATTTGGATCGCAGTGCAATTATTACCAATTCCGATCAATCACGGAGTAGCAACCATTGACATGTACAGTCAGTCTATGCTATGCTATGCTATGCTATGCTATGCTATGCTAGTAATTGGACACAATACTTGATGATAACACCTTGCCACAGGAGTTTTAGATCGTGCTTCCCGGAAACCCCCACGACAGTTCATAAAATTTCAACCGAAACTCTCAAAAATCTTAAACTCAAGGTGAAGATGAATCGAAGCCAGAAGTCCAATTCTGAAGAGCACAAATTTGGAGCATCAAACTTCTGTTTGAGCTAAAAACTTGATCGACAAGTCACTTGCTGGTAGTGATCGAATGTTCGAATCTCCAGATTTTCGCTCTTGAAAGTTATAAATTTTGTCAGAAATTCGTAGCAAATAGATTTGAATTAAATTTGAGCGGGTTGAACCTCAAATCGCCAAATATTCCGATATATGCAAGTTAAGGCCAGTTTAAAAATTCAATGGTTCAGAAACCATGAACTTATATTTATCTATTATTGAAATATTCCAAATGCACAACAACAAGGTACACTTTTCATCGTTGCATTCCATCTCTAGCCATTAAAAGCCATTGACCATGAATTGTCGTGAAAACGTAACGGAACATTTATCTATAGAGCACGCGAACATCACGATCAACGGCAATTTCATAGGAGCGCCACCGCTGCTCTGACGCGACGACGATGATTACTATTCACCAGTCAGCGTCGTGTCTGTGTCGTTTCACATTTTCTCTCAGCCAGCATCATCGCACAGTAGAGGATGCACTTGACTCCTGCTCGCGGGCTGAGTTCGAAAGCAGTTCTGCTGATGTAGATCTTCTCACACTTGTAGGTATAATAATAGCAGAGACAATCATCATGTGAAATGCTAGGAAGAGAGCTGATGATTAAGGTGACGTTTAGGATGATGAAGATGGAAACGATCAAGATTGGTATCTATTTTCGATTCAAGTTCAACGAAGAATTCAATGACATCTACAGTTCAGTTACACAGTATGACGAATTCGTTGACAGTAGGGATGTGCCATATTGTTTTGATACACGCTCCTAGAAACGCATAACACTGTAACTGAACAATAGTTTATTGTTAAATTTGTAAAGAAGTTATTCCACCGTGATTTTTTCTTCAATTATCTTATTAGTGTCATTTATACCATTACAGTTTGTTTTTTTTTTCAATATCTTTATTAGTATCATTCCAAACATTACATTCATTTCTTATATCTAGGTGTTCTGTGTTAGACAACACTATCACCCTAATTTGGTAAAACAAATTTAAGATTTTATTAACATTTTGTTAACAACATACAGGGGATATTCAAAATGATTGAGATAGGCAAAATTTTGCCCAAATTCAAATGCTTATAACTTTATGAAAAATGAATGAAATTGGATGCATCTGGAAGCAGTCGACGGCAAATTTGGTCTAGTTTTAGGAACTTCTTTGGCCATGCATATTGGCCACTGGACACCTGAGATGTTCCGGATTTTCTAAGGTCATGTCCAAATGTCATTTTTTCTGTCGCTTGTATTTTTGTGTGGTGTAAAATTAGATAGATGTTTGCAATTTTCCTAGAAACTAAAACAAATAGGAAGTTGAATGCCACCGGACGCATTAAGATTGGTTGGAAATCTTCAGAAATATGACCATTTCCGTAAAACTGGTTCCGGAAAGCATGGTCAGTCATGTATGTATTTCCAATATTCGGAGCTATATCCAAGCGGACACCAACCTTAAAAATGATGTTTCCTGCAGCGTATTCAGAACCATTAGATGCACAGACCACTCTATAGAACGTTCCAGGTGCCCTGGGGGAAGTGGTCAATTAGGAACATATCCGGAACCATATCAATATGGGCATCAAACTTCATTATTTTCAAAGGTTATGCTTTCCGAAGCATTTCCAGCATCACCGGCTGCCATAACCACTTTATAGTAGGTTCCAGGTGCCCCGGGGGATGTGGCCAATTCGGAACATGTCCGTTCATCTGTTTAGAATCACATTCTACCATAAACAGTAAGATCCATGTGACTTGGAAAATGGCGAGCATTTTCAGAACCACAAGATATATTAATCACTCTATAGTATATTCCAGGGGCTCCTAGAGATGTGGCCAACTCGAAACATGACCTCATCCCCCAGGGCCCATGGAACCTACTATACAGTGGTCATATAAATAAGTTGCGCTGTAAATACTTCTATTAGCATCACCTTCAAAAATCTTGATTTTTTTACCCATATTGATGTGTTTTCGGGCATGTTTTGAATTGGCCACATCTTCGGGGCACCTGGAATCTACTATAAAGTGGTCATGGCAGCCGGTGGTGCTGGAAATGCTTCGGAAAGCATAACCTTTGAAAATCATTAAGTTTGATGCCCATATTGATATGGTTCCAGATATGTTCCTAATTGACCACTTCCCCCAGGGCACCTGGAACGTTCTATAGAGTGGTCTGTGCATCTAATGGTTCTGAATACGCTGCAGGAAACATCATTTTTAAGGTTGATGTCCACTTGGATATAGCTTCGGATAATATTTACATGATTGGAAATACAAACATGACAGAACATGCTTTCCGGAACCAGTTTTACGGAAATGGTCATATTTCTGAAGATTTCCAACCAATCTTTGCCAATCTCCAAAATTTTGCCAATCATTTTGCCTATCCCCTGTATTACATTATATTACACCTGCTTAGGGGCTGTCCATTAATTATGTAAGGGTTTATTGGGGGAGGGGGGGGGGGGGGTTGAGATTTCTTACGCGCCATACAATTTATTTTTAATTTTCATACAAAAAATCTTACCATGGGGGGAGGGGGGGTTGAAAACCCCGAAAATTGTCTTACGTAATTAATGGATCGCCCCTTATATGAGAAAAAACGCTTTCAATTTCTTTAACCTAACTTAACCAAAATATATAACGCAATAATCGTTTCAATAGAAGATTGTAACGATTTTTGCCTGAAATTATTAATAATTGTATTTGACATTTGTTCCAATGTAACTCATTAGTACTTGACTCATTGACATTTGTTCCTATGTAACTCATTAGTACTATACCAAGGAGGAAGCTTCAGAATCATTTTAAAAATTTTATTTTGAATCCTATGCAGAGCTTTCTTCCTGGTTATTACAACGATTGAACCCCGTATGGCATAGAGTCGTTTGTTATAAATCCGTTTAGCATGAAGCCGTTTGGCATAATGGCCGTTTAGCATAATGTTCGTGTGGTATGATGAGTGATTTAGGATAAGCAGATTTCAAATCAATAAACTACACCTTTGAAAATATACAAACTTTTCTCATTGAATATCGGCATATTTTGGATCATTTTACCAAGATCAGCACCAACGTGCCCATAGCAAAAATGTGTGGTGGTGTTGGTTGTGGTGTTCGTACAAATATGAGCCCGTCTTTAAAAAAAAAATCCAAAATATTAATTTATTTCCAAAGTTTTTAATGTTTCTAAAACATTGGCCGCTTGTTGGAATTTATTCATCATATTCTTACTTAATCACAAAAACAGTTTCTTCAAGTGATCAGGCATTGGGTAGTTGGTACTTTCAATACTAGTCTGAGGAGTCTAAGATCTCGTCAACAATAGAACCACTAACAGCCTTCTTTCTAAATAAATCATTCTTATTCTACAGTAGAACTCGAAGGGATTATCGGCCCATGGAAATATCGACTAATGGAATAATATTTTTTGGAAAGCTGTTTGTGAGGAACATCATAGCATGATTTTTTTTTAATTTTTAGTATGATTCACGTTGTCAACATCTCGAATATTATCGAACCTTCACGCTCCTCTGATATTTCTACGAACACGTTTAACATTTGGACTAAGATTTTGTGGTTGGAAGGATAAAAAATATTCTGTCGGAGATCTTCTTCTTCTGTCGGGTGTGGGATCACTGCGTCCATTTTTTAGGACTATTGTGATATACCCTATTACTCTATGTACACAATGTTTTCCAGTAGCAAATGTGCCTCCGGAATACTTTGCGCATTTGACTGAACTTTGAACCATCTGCCATTGATGGGCAGAAGTCCTAGGTTGCAGTGTTGTAGTTCCCCCAATCTGGCGTGATCAGCCTAATAAAGCTAACCACCTCCCTGGGGGATGCGTTCCAAATATCAGCTGGCTGTAAGTAGTGCTTGCCAAATATTTTGAACCTACGATGGATGTGTGCACTGCAAGAGCAGAGAAGGTGTTGTGAGGTTTCGTCCGTCTCGTCACAGAAACGGCAATTTGTGTTTTGGACGACACCGATCTTGTATAAGTGGTATCTGCTTGGGCAGTGACCAGTTATTAGACCGATGTATGTTCTGAGATCCCTTTTGTTGAGACCTATAAGTTTTTGTGTTTGTGTCGTGTTTATTGTTACGAACCTTTTGGACTGATTCGCATTGGAAACTGTATTCCAATTTGATTGAATTTGACCGAACAACCAGTTGTTCAATTCCGTGTTTAGTGCAGAGTTTGAAATGCCAAGGAATGGCTCTGGACCAATGAACATATTGGTTGATCCATTCCTTGCTAGCTGATCGGCAATTTCGTTACCCTCTAGACCCGTATGTCCTGGGATCCAATATAGTTTAACTCGATTGCGTTCAGCTAGGGATTTCAGTGCAAGAATGCATTCCCACACAAGTTTTGAGTTACAAGTGAAAGCCTTCAAAGATTGAAGCGCTGCTTGACTATCAGAGAAAATACAGATGGTGGCATGTCTGTAATTTCTTTTCAGACACAGCTGCGCACATTCCTTGATTGCATAGACTTCTGCTTGAAATACTGTAGGCCACTGTCCAAGAGAGACAGAGATTTTGGTTTTCGGTCCGTATACTCCAGACCCTGTCAAATTATTCATTTTTGAACCATCTGTGTAGAATTTAATAGATCCCGGTGAAATGGTGGGTCCACCTCCTTCCCATTCCTCACGAGAAGGAAAGACCACCGTGAATGGCGAGTCATAGTTTACCACTTTTTCCATCCAGTCACTACATTTTTCAACAATAGGATTTATCGAAAATTCGTTTAATATACTGAGGTGACCTGTTAAGTCCCCTGACAGTAAGACTGTTGATCGTTTTAGCCGAAGAGCACTTTTCTCAGCATCCAGCTTTATGAATTGATCCAGCCGGGGCAGATTGAGTATAGCATCTAGGGCAAACGAGGGGGTACTACGAACTGCACCGGTTATGGCAATACAGGCAGTACGTTGAATTTTGTTCAGCTTAGCTCTAGCCGTAGCTTCCTTTGTCTTAGGCCACCAAACAAGGGACGCATAGGATATTCTAGGCCGAACGATTGTTTTATAGATCCACATGATCATACTGGGTTTTAGACCCCATGTTTTACCACAGGTTCTCTGTTTCCGTTTCGTCCGACTGGGAGAGGCCTTTTTCGAACTGAGGGAGGCAGTCGACACCTTTTATTTTGGTTTGCTTATTTGCACTCATTTTTGGTCCCACGAGTCGCTGGGGAAAGACGGTCCGCTGCATCATTGCCCCGCCCTAATGCAGTAAGAGCTACATACTGGAGAGTTCGCCCTGGTGCTCTCCAGGCTCCGTTAGCGATTGAGCATATTTTAAACCCCCTCAACCATTCATCCATCAGCACGGGTCGCATCACACCTTGGGATTGGGGTTACCTGATTAGTAGATTTTTACTACAGGATCAGGCAATCCGTAGTGTTATTCTTAGCCAGTTGAGACAACCACTACCGACACTACACGGCTATCTAGGCTGCTTGGAAAAGAAGATAACATTGAATATTAACTTCTATGAACGACCAAGCAGCCGGTAAATCTATCTGTCGGAGATAGTTTCAGCTGTAAAATTGGCTTTTCTTAAAATAAGCTTTAAATTTCTAAACATCTAATTTTCTCCGACAGAGTATTTTCATATTCTATACATACAACTTTGATTATAATCCAAATACTGATCCCGTGAGACAATATTGAGAAATGGAACATCGGCTCATGGAGGTTTGATTTAATCGGAAAGTTTTGCGCGAGTATACCACTGTAGTTTTAATCAAGCATAGTCAATGTCAATGTCAATTACGTCTTGTGATCAAATCCCATTCCCAATAAAGACATAAGTGACCTCAGAAGCTTCAGTACAAAACTGTCTCTGAACAATGTTTCACTAGTGAGTCGCAAGGAATACGGTTGTTGGCTAGGTGGGTCACGCAACCAAACAGTTTGGGAACCTATGCATTAGAGAGCATAACTTATTGAAACTCATGACGGCCCTGGTGGAATATCTTTTCGGAATAATAATTTTCCTCATATCTCAGAACATAAAGTATCTCTGAAATTATTGTGGCATATATTTTAAAATATTAAATTGGCGAATAAAGTTCACAGTTAATAATTAAGGTAACGCTCATAGAACATTTCGCTGCAAATCAAGCTATGCCCCAGTTGAAACCACCCACCACCCACTTGATGAAAATTACTTGGCAAAAGAAGGCAAAATTCATATACAAAATATTGGAAGCTATAACCAAATATCGATTATTGCAGCATAATATAAAAAAGCCTTTAGGCGATTATTGTTGGTTTAAAATGTTTAAGGTTTTGACACAAAAAAAAACTTTTCACAGCATAACCCAAACCTACAAAACAGTTTTGAAAGAAAATATTTGTTAGAAAATTTTTGAACTATTGAATATTAATTTTAATTTTAGATGTGTGAATCAAAAGAGTCATACATTATCGAAATAAGTGAAAATTTGTGATTGAAATCATATTCTTTTTCAGCATATCAGAGAAACATGTGTTTGTAAGAAAATTATTTATGTTGAAAAATTAGCAGGTTCCTAAGAAAAAATCATTCTAACAGCACGGCATGCAAGTGTTGATGAAACAGTCAAATATAGAAATATATAATATTTAGCTTTACTAATTATTATTATCAACAGTTCTTATATAAAGAACAGCACATGTTTAAAGGAAGGTAAAAATTATGATAAATGATAAAACGAAAGAACAAAATTGCGTTCAGAAAAATCGGAGTCTCTCTTCGCCGATAACTAAAGCAGATTAGGGCGATTCAAATTTAAAAAATGTTTGAAAATCCAATCTCCCATATGCTTCTTACCATCCTTACCATAAAAATAGTGTTCAGTGAAATTTTCAGCTCTCTAGGTGGTGATTTATAGTTGGCCCAAAGACAATCTAAGATGGGAATTACTATGGAGAAATCTTGAGAAATGTTTCAAACACGCTAGTATTGTAATGTAAGTAGAAACTTATTATCTCATATTGAAAACTCATTCTTCAAACCTTAATGAAGGAGGTTGCTGAAGAAACAAATCCCTTTTGAGCTAATTTTATTTGGGATTTTTGTAGATGTTTGCAGGGCTATAATACCATATTAAGCTAAATAATAGCAAACAAACTCATGAATATCACCTCTCCTATGCGTCGGATTTAATTTCTCTCTTCTGCAAATTTCTTTATTATGGTTTGAATAATAAGTTTTTACCATGGGATAATAAGTTTGTAGTTACATAACAGTACTAGTGTGTTTGGAGCATTTCTCAAAATTTCTCCATAGTAAATTTTATATAAACCAACATTGTTTTTGGGCCACCTTTAAATAACCACCTAGAAAGCTGACAATTTCACAGAACACTATTTTTACGGTAAGCATGGTAAGGAACATATGGGAGATTGGATTTTCAAACATTTTTAAATTTTGAACCGCCCTAAAAGCAGATATTCTATCGATTGCGGCCCTTATATCAGTTGGAAACAAAACAATATATCTAAAAAATATAGCTCCAAAGAACAGCCTATGTATATAAAAAGGTGTAATTTATTTAAATTTTAGATCATCAGTTGTAATGCCTTTAATTATTCATTCATTTATTTTGTTAACATCTAAATAGATAAAACTGAATCATCAATTTCACGCCACAATACTCGACTCGTGGCCGCATCTCTCCTTCCTCGGTTCTGCCCCACGCTCGCCAAATCGATACGCACTTGATCCGCCCACCTAGCTCGCTGTGCTCCACGCTTTCTTGTACCGACCGGATCCGAAGCGAACACCATCTTTGCAGGGTTGCTGTCCGGCATTCTTGCAACATGCCCTGCCCATCGTATCCTTCCAGCTTTGGCCATTTTCTGGATACTGGGTTCGCCGTACAGTTGAGCGAGCTCGTGGTTCTTCTTCGCCGCCACACACCGTTTTCCTGCACACCGCCAAAGATCATCCTAAGCACCCGACGTTCGAAGACTCCAAATGCTTACAAGTCCTACTCGAGCATCGTCCACGTTTCATGCCCGTACAGGACTACCGGCCTTATGAGCGCTTTGTACATGGTACATGTGGTGCGGGTGTGAATCTTTTTTGAACGCAGCTTCTTGTGGAGGCCATAGTAGGCCCGACTTCCACTGATGATGCACCTCCGTATTTCACGGCTAACATTATTGTCAGCCGTCAGCAAGGATCCAAGGTAGACGAACTTCTCGAACACCTCGAACGTATCCCCGTCTATCGTAACACTGCCACCTAGTCGAGCCCTGTCGCGCTCGGCCCCACCAGCTAGCATGTACTTTGTCTTGGCCGCATTCACCACCAGTCCAACTTTTGCTGCGTCGCGTTTCAGGCGGGTTTACAGGTCTGCCACCTTTTCAAATGTTCGGCCGACAATGTCCATACCATCCGCATCACAAATAAATTGAATGAATCTCGTAAAAATCGTACCCCGGCTCTCCGTATAACACCTTCTAGCGCAATATTGAACAACAGGCACGAAAGTCCATCACCTTGTCGTAGTCCCCGGTGGGATCCAAACGAACTGGAGTGTTGGCCTGAAACCTTCACACAATGTTGCACACTTTCCATCGTCGCTCTTATCAGTCTCGTGAGCTTCCCGGAAAAGTTGTTCTCGTCCATGATTTTCCATAGCTCTACGCGGTCGATACTGTCGTATGCCGCCTTGAAATCGATGAAAAGGTAATGCGTTCGGACCTGGTATTCACGACATTTTTGGAGGATTTGGCGTACAGTGAAGATCTGGTCCGTTGTCGATCGGCCGTCAACGAAGCCGGCTTGATAACTTCCCACGAACTCGTTTACTATAGGTGACAGACGACGGAAGATGATCTGGGATAATACTTTGTAGGCCGCATTTAGAATGGTGATCGCTCGAAAGTTCTCACAATCTAACTTGTCGCCTTTCCTGTAGATGGGGCATATCACCCCTTCCTTCCACTCCTCCGGTAGCTGTTCCGTTTCCCAGATTCTGCCTATCAGCCGGTGCAGACAAATGGCCAGCATCTCCGGGCCCATCTTTATGAGTTCAGCTCCGATACCATCCTTACCAGCAGCTTTATTGTTCTTGAGCTGGTGAATGGCATCTTTAACCTCCCTCAAAGTGGGGGCTGGTTGGTTTCCATTGAACGCTGTACTGACGAAGGTTTTTCCTCCACTGGCCAGTCCTTCATTGCTTGTGCTCTCAGCGCCATTCAGATGTTCGTCGAAGTGCAGCTTCCACCTTTCGATCACCTCACGCTCGTCCGTCAAAATACTCCCATCCTTATCCCTACACATCTCGGCTCGCGGCACAAAGCCGTTGCGGGATGCGTTGAGCTTCTGATTGAACTTACGTGTTTCTTGAGACCGGCACAGCTGTTCCATCTCCCCGCACTCCGTCTCTTCCAAGCGGCGTTTTTTTTCTCCCGAAAGAGGCGGGTCTGCTGTTGCCGTTTCCCTCTATAACGCTCCACGATCTGCCGGGTCCCTTGGTGCAGCATGACCGCCCGCGCTACATTCTTCTCCTCCAGAATCTGCCTACATTCCTCGTCAAACCAATAGTTCCGTCAACTCCGTGCCACGTACCTGACGTACTAGTCGCAATTACTTTTGTAATATGCTTTAGTTCATTGGAGCGCATATGATTGTTGAATAAAGTGCCATTTTTGTATCAATTAACTCCAAAATAAGCCTGATGTCTTCAATGGGATTCAAAAAAAACGTAAAAACGAATGTCATCTTAAAAAATCCATGGCTTCAGGCTCATTATGCCAAACGACTACTATGCCAAACGACCATTATGTCAAACGACTTTATGCCAAGTGACCATAATACCAAACGACTTTATGCCAAACGACTTTATGCCAAACAACTTTATGCCCAATGACCTACCACAACAGCTAGTGCATATTGGAACAGCGTACATCATGGCAGGCCTGAACATATGTTTGAAGATCAAAAGCTTGTTCTTGAGACAAATTTTTGATTTTTTTGTTAATGAGTGGATAATATATTTCAAGCGTGTGCTAGAATAAGGGCGTGAGTCACATGATCGATATCTCTTCATCGATCCTCTCTTCTGTGAATAAAGGTGACAAGATGCAAGTTCGTTAGCATTTTTTCACCTTGGGACGCAAGATTGCATCGCTGCCAAGCGGTCTGCAGTGAAAAAATGCTAAAACCTTTATTCACAGAAGAGAGGATCGATGAAGAGAAATCGATCATGCGACTAACGCCCTTATTCTAGCACACGATTGATTTGTTACATTTGGCTTGAATGCCTTAGTCTTAAAGCCTTAGATACTTAACTTCATCTGCCCAATTTATTAGAACTCCTCTCATCATGACAACATGTCTACTTGAAGGTTTCAACTAAAGTGCTTTTGGTTTATGAAGTTTTAATTTTCTGTTTATAAGTGGATACAGATATTTTATATATGTGTTACATTTGGCTTGAATGCCCTCAATGTAATATTTGAAACATTTTTTTTATCAAGCATGAATTCAAGAAAAATTACTTTCTCTGTTTCGTCCTCTAAAGGAAAAACCTGGATCTTCCGTAAACAATCAAATTTGACATCCCTGAAATAACTCAAGTAGGTCAGATGTCAAAACAGTGTACAATATTGGTACTTGAGTGCTGCCTTAAGACACGTCAACTCTTACACGAAGTCCGTCAGACATGGAGTTCTGGTAATTAACCTGAAGTATACCATTTGGCAGACTACTTTGAATTATTCTTACAATTGATTGTTGAAATGGTCCTTCCTTAGCCGAGTGGTACAAGTCCACGGCTACAAAGCAAATCCATACTAAAGGTGTCTGGGTTCGGTCCAGGATCTTTTCGTATTGGAAATTTCCATGACCTACCCTGGGCATAGGGTGTCATCGTACCTGTCACACAATATACGAATGTCAAAATGACAACTTTGGCAAAGGAATAGATCTCAGTTAATAATTGTTGAAGTGCTCATTGAACACTGAGTTGAGAAGCAGTGGGAACGTAATGTCAAGAGAAAGAAGAAGAAGTGAGTCTGAAATTAAAACGAAGCGCGCTTTCAACTGAGTTTCAAATTCCTGGGCATTTTCGAAATGTGTGATATTTTTTTCCATTTTTCAACGTCGTTATTGGCTTTTAAGGCTTTTCCAAAATTTTATATTTTAGAGAAATTTGGTTTCAAAAATGTGTGTTTTACAACTCTGATTTTTTTTTTTATTTGACGTGGATGTTTTGTAACAAAAATTGAACAAACCTAAGCACCATTTGGGATCATTAACCGACACCCGTGCGACTACGTTGACTGATTCTAAGTGACAACAATGCCTGGCCATAATGTGAATCACTGATATCTACACCGCACCGTGAGAAGAGCGCGCGATTTAACTACAGTAGTGCGGGCCGGTCACTTGGGGAGCCCCCAGAAGTAGCGGAAAATGCATAAAAACAAAGTGATACTCGCTAACTTCCTGATCGTAAGTTTGCCAAACTGAATACATTCATAGACGTTGCAGAAATACTACGTGTGGTGCCAAAGCAAACGAACAGGAAAAAAACAGCACATCACGAAGCTAATTGATATTCGCATGCAACGAGCGTCATCGTATATCACCTCTAATGGGTTGTCGGTAGGACCCACTATGGGCAGTTTCCAGATAGTCTGGCGGCCAAAAATATTTGTGTCGCTTTATGTCATATTTACGAGTTTTGTGATACAGATTTGATGTTTTGTTTTCAACAAACAAGTTTTTGAGACAAACTAATTGTTATTAATGGTGGATATAGGCCACATGAGCGTTTAACGTTGTGAAAACATTTATAAGTATTAGAACTTACATATTTACAATGTTATGATTTATTTTGTGGTATTCAAATATCTTAACAATTATTGAAGGAAAATTTTAACTGAATTGTTCCATCATCGAAAATATGTTTTATCATCTTGGGACAAAAAGTATGGAGTGTATGAATGTTCAATAAAAAAAACATATTTTGTTTCCATTTTTGTTTGACTCGCACTTTAGTACGAACTTTAATCTATTTAATTTTTATAAGGCAGTTTTTATAGTAAACTTTCAAACAGTGTACAAAGATCTGTTCCTATTTATCCTTAAAAGTTCTAACTTTGGCATACTGTATCAACAAAACTACAAAAGATCTTGCTCTGATACTTCAGGAATATCATTATGAAATGTCATATTTTTGGATTTTTGGCCACCTGATCACCCATTATGGGTTCCCCTCCCAAGACTACCAGCATAGACCACTTTATATGGCACACTTCAGCCAGAGCTCCGGCAATAGCGGGCAGCTAATGAACTCGTTTGCTGCAGCACGTGATTCGATCAAATCAGCGCGAAGAAGATGCACTGCACGGGCGGTGGCATTTTCGAATAAAGTCTTCAATTTTAATTGATTCGAGATAGATAAATTCTGCACAGGGGATGAAATTATCGCCCTCGTCGATAAACATAACACGCTCGCTCAAACCGCCTAATCAGAGAAAATAAACTTGTGATAAATACATACACGCTTTGTAATACGAGAATGCGTTTCACGAGTTTTGCAGTCCCGAACGAACTTCGCAACAGCACAGTAGCGCATGGCCTGACCACCAAACTTATGTTCTCAAAACTATTTCTTAACATTTTTTATAGACTTCTGTACCACTGAGTGTTTATTTTCCCGATTTTTGGCAGCATCATCATACTCAGAAAAACATAGACTGTTTCAAATCCATCAACTGCAGTTCATCATGCACATATTTTCCCAAACTGTGGGTCGTAAGGTAATGTTATGAGGATCATGACAAAAATTCTTATTTTATTATATATTTAACTCGTCATATGAGGTGAAGATGGACAAATTATGAGTGAAAATATGTAAAAAAATCTTCGAACCTGTATGTTTGACAAGTGCTTTACTAACTAAGCTACCAAGCATGCTACCAAGTCACTTGGTAACCCAATGACTCAGAAGGTTACAAGTATCGAAATTTCAAATTTTTCACGCGCTTTCCCAAATACCTTTTGTTTTTGGAGTTACAGTTTTTTGCCAATATGATCTCTCTTTGATGTTTACTTACTTACCATTGCAATTTGGAAATTCTTTTTAACAAACAAAATTGTTCATGTATAGAGGGTTATTCTTTGGATTTTTTTCGAGTTGCGATCCCATCCTTTATGATCTTGGAAGCTCTTCAGAAATTTCGATCTTTTTCAGGAATATGAACTCAAACCCACACTCAAAGTTCACACATTACAGTTCCTTCGTATTGCATTGACTTTAAGGTGACACGGGAGACCGTGTTATTTTCCCTATCTTTTGTCTCACTCTAACAATAATCATCAAATTTTTGCAGAAGCAAATCTCGAGTTTTAATGAACCGATGAAGCTGACAATTTAATGGGTTGTGCACTACATTATAGAATTATAGTGATATTTTTTATCGATATTTGAAGTGGTACTTGCGATTTGCTTTTTCAAATGGATAGGATGATTATGATGACGTCCCGTGTGACCTTAAATGTATGGGAGACAATGCACCAGTTGCCAGAGCTTGCAATACTTTTTCCAACCACTTGATCAAACTGATGCTACCTTTCTTATGCAGGGTATGTGTTCTTTTCATTCAGTGCTCCTATATTCATCCTAGTGCTATTACATTCATCCTACCCAAAACATACTAAGGACTGAAGCGCTGCCTTTTATTCTTGTATTTTTGTTAAGCAAAAATATAAATGTGTAAAAAAAATCTTTCAAACAGCTTACTAATCGCTTATTTAAAAAAATAAGGTTGGTCGCGAAAAATAGCAGTGGTGGAAATGTTCGCATCACGAAGCACTCTACGAGTGTAAACCAACGCAAAACAAACATAACATACTCGTGAACCGGATTGGTGTGTGTAAGTTCGCACCTGCCTGCTCAGGAGAACATACTTACCAGCATAAATAGCGAAAAGTTCGCGAACATTTACTCGCGAATCACCGAACAAGACGTGATTTAATTTGGTTTTGACAGACAAATCATTTGTGTTCATCAAATCGAAAACAAAATTCAAGTTTGCAGTCAAAAGCGCTCGAAAGCCAGAATTCTCTGAAGGGAAACAGCTTTTTTTATTCAAAAGCGTGATTGACGCAGAACATCTTTGAACACGATCACGAATCATTATAGCATCGTTTACTCGGGAGAATAACAGATGCGAGTAAATCAGCACTCTGATGTTCTCGAGCGTTTGGTTTTATTCCGGTTCAGCAGACATATTCTCCACTTTCGATCACTGCTTCAAACAACTGTATCTCACCGAAAGCATAACCCATTTGAGGACAATAAGTTTCATTTGAAAATGTAGTGCTAAGCCTTCAATTTGTAATGTGTTTGTTCTCAATTTTTGCTGAAAATTTCGGTAGTTTTTAAAACTTTATCCATTTTGGGGAAGATTCAAATATGACGCCCATCTTTTTCGGGATATCTAGACCCCTTACCCCACTCAGTTACGTTTTTTACCTAATACATACACTGTCTCACTTTTTTAAGGACATATCCCCATGAGTACCAAAATAGCCTCTAATATGGCACCATACTTCCCCCTTCGCTTTCCGCACCGTCTTCCCACACTTCTCACAGTGTTTTGGAGAGCGATCACAAAAAATGATTATTTGAAGTTACTAACCTTAGTGTAGAGCGGTGGTTTCTTAACTGAAAGCATTCCATAATATGTTTTTCACAAATCACCAGTTTTTGAATGCAAATACGTAGTTATTTCTGTGATTTGTGTTGTAAAATACTACGCACTTCCGAATCACGCACCGAGATATTGTTTGCTGGCTTTTTGGTGCCCGTTCTAAAACTCACTTTTAATCGTATTTCTACTCACCGTAGCAATTCAAAAATCTAAAGCGATACTTGAAACACTTTGATTATTCACGCACGATGCTCCTGGGAGCAATAAATCACTTATATACGTCAATTTGTGCTCGAAAATAGCACCGGAACGCGAATTCACTGAGCCAACATTGTTTATGATTCGGATGCGCCGCTCTCACTGATTGGAAGTGATGCCAGTTTTTATGTTTGCAATTAGAATGGTTTGGATGTTCATACACTTGCTACAACCACGTATTTTACAATTTCATAATACTCAAAAAGTATACAATGTCACAAGTGTTGCAAAACATTTTTATGCGTGAGAAAAACAATGTACGACGCAATTTAACAGCAAAAATGAATATAAGATATTATACAGTACAATTGACTGTAGAATTCAAATGCATACTGATGGCAACTTTCTCCGTCCGTGAGAAGCGAGAGAAGAGAGGAGAAAACTGCCAAAAATAGTAAACAACACACGCATGGTGTGAAAAATGCTTATAATTTTGGTCATAAAACATGTTTTCACTACCAAAAGAAATAAATTGTGATTCTGAGTTTTTATGAAGTTGTTGAGAATGAACCACGAGCTCGCTAGGCTCTACGGCGAACCCAGCATCCAGAAGGTTGCGAAAGCCGGAAGGGTGCGCTGGGCAGGACATGTTGCAAGACTACCGGACAACAATCCTGCAAAGATGGTGTTCGCGTCAAATCCGGTTGGCACAAGAAGGTGAGGAGCACAGCGAGCGAGGTGGCTTGATCAGGTGCAACAAGATCTGGAGAACGTGGGCCAAAATCGAAGTTGGAGAGACACAGCCATGGACCGAGTAAATTGGCGTAACATCGTTAACGAGGTTTTATCAAATTAATTGATGTAACACCAACTAAATAAATAAATAATGAAGTTGTTGATGAATTCATATCGACAATAATACCTTTGTATGAAACGTGTGCAGTAACACTACCTACATAATTTTGTTGGTGGAGGTATACATGAAACATGATGATTTATTTTTGGCCGACGCATATTACATTGTGCTCCGCCTTGTTGGGTGGCTCGAGAGGGTGCTTTAGCGGGTGGCTCGAGTGGATGGCAACATTATGTTTACGTGCTCAATGAACCTTCACCTTAAATCCGAATCCCGTGCTAAAAAAGTATAGTGTAAATTCCGAAAGGCGTGTAAAAAAAAGCCGTGTAAAAATAAAACGTGCAAAAAAACCATGTAAAAAAGAACTTTAGTGTTAATATTTTTCGGGCTGCCCCTCGAGTTGCAAAGTTTGGCCCGAAAATTTTGAAGGGAAAAGGGAGAGACAAAAAGTCAAGCTTGTATCTGCCTAATGTTATGATGAGTATATCTTATTGTATTATCGTTCGAAATAAGTTGGAAACAAATTCTGTTATACATTTAATAGCTTCAATTGGAAACTTTGTAATGTTATTATATTTCGTATGTTTTTACGAGAAAGCGCATAAATTAAGTAAGGTACCTTGGGGTAAGTGGATACAGAAAAATCAATAGTTATCTTCATTGTTATATAAAGCTAATGTGAATAATGTAATTCAAACTTTTTTCTGTGGATAACAAATGAGGGACTAATATACTTCAAATCGTCATTTATTTCGATTTTTCTTATTGTTATGTATTGTGCATGAGAGACTTAAAAATTTGAGCCAAATGATCCACTTGCCCCACCATGATGGGGTAAGTGGATCAGCAACAAAAAGAAATCTGTTGTAGTGTACAAATGCGGTGTAATTATGTATAGTAAGAATGATATTACTCTCGTTATTAGTGCTAGTTATGTTACTTTCAAATTGAAAAGTATCTTTAATTAATCAAATGTAAATATAATGAAAAATATTTATACGTTAGTTCACACTAATTCGAACAAAAAAAAACATTGTTACTAGAAAAAATGGAGCATATTCATCCATTTTTACACATAAGTTATACAGAAGTATTGTATGATTATTCCTAACGATGTTTTTGAAAAACACTCGTAGTTTAAAAGTACATTTTTGAATAACAAACTAAAATCCTTCTATTCTATTTTTGAATATATTTGTATCATTTGTCTAGAACAATTTATATGGTCAAATAAGGTACGATACTATGCTTTCAATTGCAAAATTAATATATTTTGCTTTTTTTTAACTCAGCTTAGATAAACCACGAAATGTTTGTAGTGAATTTTTAAAATTATTATTATTTTATATATTTTTTATACCAGAATATATGGTGAATTTGACAAATTTATGCTGAGAATGGAAAAAAATAAAAAAGCAACATATGCGGATATTAAAACTTATAAAAATTCTCGGAAGCAGTTTGTCAATAAATGATAATAATACTTGATCCACTTACCCCACCCTATTAAAAAGTAGGGTTAAGTGTACCATGTATAATATATCTGTATTTGTTTATGAAAATCACAGATTTTTCATTGTGATTCATTCAATTGAAATTCTAAATGTGTCGAAAAAAATAATAGTATTCGATTTTAGACAAAGATGCAATGGATTTTTGATTGATGGAAAACAATTTTCAAATTAATTAATTTTTGCAACTCACAAGTTTGCTTGTGTTAGTGTACGTGTAGTACCAGTTTTGCAGTAGTATCAATGTGGGCGTAAGAATATAACCTAAAACGAAGCAATGGTGCGAAAACATTGAACATATTCAAGTATTTATGCTTAATATTGACGAATGATCCACTTACCCCACTGATACACTTCCCCCACTGTACCTTATATGGAATATTTTTGGACCGCAATAATCCCAGACATTGAGAAATTCGTTCTCATTTGATTTTGAAGCACGATCAAAGCATGCGAAGAAAAACATCCGATCTGTATCGATCCATGATCGGCAATGTTTTGCAAGTTGTAGCAAGCTTGATAAATAAGAGTTGCGAACGACTGCCACAAAGAGAGAGAGCGATGATAAAAACCGTTTTTTCGCGCATATATACCTACTATTGGGGGTAGGTGTTTTATTTTACTGACATGATAAATAATCCCCGAATATCCTATAGCAATAGTTCCCCCAGATTTGCAGCTTGATAGGTTTTATCATGAACTATTATTCCCCCGATCAAATCAGAGCTGTAGCAGAACAATTTTTCATGATGTGTTGCGAATAATTATTGTTACAGAGAGCGATAAGGAAGAGAGATTCTCAATTTCCTCAGGATTCAATTTCTGCTTGTGCCCTAAAGGTGTTCAGATATAGGAAAATTGAATTCTCAGCATGCGATTCCGGAGAACTAACCCAAATTATCTATTTCGGTACTGTGGCATTAAAATAAACAATCACCTACTCGACACAAGATGAGCCTCGGAAGCATATATGGGTAATTTTGAATGCAGGTGTTCTTTTTAGGTCGGCATTGAAGCCCTGTTTTAAATTCCAAGAGACCGATTTTAATCATTTGATAACACCCATTGCGAAACATCGTATTGTTTTAGCACATTAAAATTACTGTTGGTGAAGTTAGTATCATTTTAGGTTTAGTTTAGTAGCTGTAGTACAATGATCCAGAATTTAAATTCATATTTGTAACGCATAAAAGAAAATTTCATTAAAATTCACATCATGGGAAACATTAAATCCAACTGTCTCGTAAAGGAAAACTAATGGAAGCTAAATTGTGATATGTTGTATATGGCCAATCGTTGTGCTGTAACTCTGGTTTAATTCCAAGTTTCACTTTTTATTTCGGAAGATCAATGCTTTGTTGTTTTTAATCCTTGATATCCTGGATGGATTCCTGTGACAATCATTTATGAATACTGTAAACGTTCTGATAAGAATTCTAAAAAGATCCTGAAAAAAATCCTGGAAGGATTCCTAAGTATATTGACAGCTATTGTATTAATAGCTGTCAAAATGTTGGATAGATCCTGCTAAGAAGGTTTCTGATGATTCCCTGAATGTTTTCTGTTGAAAATCCTAGATGGAATTTTGGAAAGATTCCTATAAGAGTGCTGGGAAGATTCTGATGAGAATCGTGAAAGGTTCCTTATGAGACTCCGAAAAAAAAATCCGATGAGAATGGTGGAAGGATTTTGATAAGAATCCTTGAAAGTTTTTTTTTTTAAGATAATCCTGGATAAAGATAATTTGAGAATCACATGAAAATGCTGATGATAACCCTGGAAAGATTCTTCTGAGAATCCTAGAAAGAATCTTATGGAAATGCTGGAAGGTTTTTGATGTGAATTCTAGAAAGTTTTCGATGATTTTCGATTCTGGTATTATTCTGATATAAGTTCTGAGAAAATTCTGAGTTCTGAAAAAAAAAACCTGAGAGGATTTCGATGAGAATCCCGAAAAGTTCTGATAAGATCCTATAGATCCTGAGAGGATTCTTATGACAAACCTGAGAGTGTTCTAATGATGTATATAGCTAAATTGTTTCCAATTTTCACGGGATTTGATTTCCCGGATAACCCGAAATAAAATGGCAATTTTCCCGGGAATCCTGGGAAATAATAAAATAAAAACTTAAAAGAAAAGCAAATTTGATGCTTTTTAATTTCGCCTTGTTTTATGCATATTGTATTTCTTTTTGCTCTAATGAAGATTCTCAAAAAAAAAATTCCAGGCTTCGTTTTGAATCAGAAGCTTCAACAGAAAAAAAGTTTTAAAATTAATCAAAAGTCCGCGCAGTAAAATTTAGAGTGAATATTATTCTTGCAATGGTATAAAACTTAAATCTAACTAAACTAAAATGGTTAATCATGTCAGTAGAGTAAAACACCTACTCCCAATGGTGACGGAGCGAGAAAAATCGGTCTTATCATCACTCTGGTGGGTTTTCGTTCACTGTCACCAGGGAACACTAGTGAGCATGAAACTTTTGATTTACTGATATCTAAGGATCCTAACTACTTAGAACAATGGCATCTTTGGTAAAAATCAAGGGTTGAGACGTTTTAGGCCATTAAGTTTGAATTTTTTTCACCGGGAGGTGCATGAAATTTAACCATGGATTTGAAATGGACGTGAACTTCGCAAACGAGTCTACCAAAGTGTTAGTGGTCAATCGATTTGACTATCGCTACTGCACAGATTTCTGAATGGTGCAACTGTGTATGGATAAAAACAAATTTTAGTAGTGTGCGTTTCGAGCAAGATTGTAATTGGTAAGTATCAATAGTTAACGAACATAATATGTGCAGAAGTGAATATAACGCCTGTTAAGAAGAGACGAAGGAATCACAACTCAAAAAATCCAATTTGGTTCAACAAGCAAATCATAAATTTGAAAAATCGAAAACAAAAAGCTCACAAAGTTTACAGAAGGTATCAAAAACCAGACGATTTAGAAAAATATTTGGTTATTTGCGACCAACTCAATTTAGCCATTTCTTCAGCACTTACCGAGTACAACATAAAAACTGAAAATGAAATAAAGTCATGTCCAAAGAATTTTTTCAGTTACGTTAAAACTAAACTCAAATCGTGCAACTTTCCATCAACAATAACTTTGGATGAAAAAGTAGGAAATAATTCTGAAGATATATGCAATCTTTTCGCAAATTTTTTTCAAGAAAATTATACAACATTTTCGGAAAACGATCGAGATTATTCTTACTTTTCACATTTTGCTGACATTCCGAGTGATGTTGGCGTTAATTCTATAAATGTTCAAGACATTTTGTTTGGTCTTAAAAATTTGGACGCCACTAAAGGATCAGGGCCAGATAAAATTCCACCCGGATTCATAAAAAGCATAGCAACTGAACTCACAACTCCATTATTTTGGTTATTCAATATGTCTCTTCAAACTGGCCAATTTCCAAAGGTATGGAAAAAATCATTCCTCATACCAATATATAAATCTGGTAAGAAATCGGACATTTGAAATTATCGCGGTATTGCTATTATGTCATGTATTCCAAAACATTTCGAGTCAATTGTAAACAAAAATATGTTTGGCCAAATAAAAAATCGTATAACAAACGCTCAACACGGCTTTTTTAAAGGTCGTTCGACCACTACGAACCTTCTGGAATTTGTAAGTTACTCACTGAGTGCAATGGATAAAGGTTACTTCGTAGAAGCTCTTTACACTGACTTTAGTAAAGCATTTGATAAACTTGACATTCCAATGTTGACTTTCAAACTTGAAAAAATGGGAATCAAAATGAGTCTCCTTAAGTGGATCAAGTCCTATTTAAACGACCGTCAGCAAATAGTAAAATTCAATGGGAAAAGATCAAATCCAATACATGTTACATCTGGAGTACCTCAAGGCTCACACTTAGGCCCTCTTCTTTTTATTTTATATGTTAATGACGTTTCCTATATTCTAAACAAACTGAGGGTCCTTATATATGCTGACGACATTAAGCTATTTTTAGAAATAAAGAATGATGACGATCATAATGTTTTTAAGAATGAGATACAAATTTTCTACACGTGGTGCTGCAAAAGTTTATTGGAATTGAATATAAAGAAATGTAACCTACTAAGTTATAGCAGAAAACGAACCACACCAAATATGTCTATTGTTTTAGGAAACGAACATGTAAATAAATGTGATAAAATAAGAGACTTAGGAGTTATTTTAGACTCAAAACTATCATTTGTAGATCACTATAATGCAATAATTCATAGAGCAGGAAATATGCTCAATTTCATAAAACGATTTGGCCAACACTTTCGTGATCCTTACACATTAAAAATACTTTATGTTGCATATGTAAGATCAATAGTAGAATATTGTAGTATTGTTTGGTCACCTTACACAAAAAAACATGAAGAACGCATAGAATCGATACAAAAGCAGTTTTTATTATACGCACTACGTAAATTAGGCTGGTCAGTACTTCCTCTACCATCATATGAATCACGATGCATGCTTATCAATATGAAATCACTGAAAGTGCGTCGTGATTATGCTATGGTTTCTTTTGTTAACGATATTGTTTCACAGCGCATTGATTCTGCTGATATACTTTCAAAACTGAATTTTTATACTCCAACTCGTCACTTGCGCTATCGTTACTTGTTCACAGTAGGTCATCATCGCACGAATTACGCTAAATTTAGTCCGTTGAATAAGATGATGACTATATATAATCAGCATTGTGAAATGATTGATGTTAACATGTCTCGAACAAAACTGAAAAAATACTTTTTTGATATACAAAACAATAGTAACTGAGGAATGTATTATGAATCGAGTATACTCAACAAATTTATAATATATAAACACATAGATATTAAGAACACAATGCAATTTAGAATGGTCTACAAAATGCTTGACGTCAAAATAAATAAAATAAATAACGTAAATGTAGTCTACTATTTTTTTTTTGTATGTTTTAATAATTTGATTTTTTTAATTTTTAACGATTTTGTTGTGATATTATTTTTCCGAAAGAATTCTAAGTATTCAATAAATGTATTTCTATTGTATGAATTTAAAATACAAGCCTCAAATTCTGATTTGTGTCGTAAAATTGTGCTCAATTAACTATAAAAACAATTTGTTCTATGTCTAAAACCGGTGAATCTACCCCATAGCTTATCCAGTTGATGTGATCACGTTTTGAATCACGAGAGAACCATCAACGTGTTTTATCTTCCTAATTGAGGCAATCGCCAAAAAATCGCAACCATACTGGCGTGTATCACGTCGCCGAGCACAACTAACAACAGCCACCAGTTAGCGGAAGGATATGGTTGTATTTTTTTGCACACAAAGCACCCAGGAAATAACCTTACTAGTTTGTCAAAGACATCAATCATGCTGCAGGTTTCCCCAAGCGAGATGCTATTTGTGATGCTAATGATTGATGTTGAACTGAACGTGTTCCAAAGATCAAAATCCCTATGAATTAGTTATCATGACAGTGATGTTTACCTGACCACCAATTATAATAAATATACGATGAGCACTGGCTAATGGGATCGAGGTTTAGTAGGTCAGAATACAGAGACTTGCTAGTGAATGAGCCCTCATAGAGATACATACAACATATTCAGTAGAACCTAAACACAAACCGATTGCCAATTTTCTATAATATAACAATTTCAATCAGGCATCGTTTTTCAAGTTAAAGTTCAAGGTTTAGTTCCCCGTCCGACCATTTGCTAGCAGTAAAGTGTATCGTTCTGATCGACGACTATTGCCAGTTTTGTTTTCTCTGCTTCGCCAAGCCACACCACCTGACAGTCAGTGGACATATCGGAAGCTGTGACTATCTGCCATCAAGCGACACAGTACAATAGCCGCTTAAATTGGCTTAACAACCATAAACACAAACATGGTACCTCCCTGGCTGGTTGTTACCTGGTAGGGTACCTGTATCAGCAGAAGCTGTAGTTGTCCGTGATTGATGAAGTGCAAATTCCCATAGGGAAAGTGTACCAGTTATGGACATAGTGGTTCCCTATTTGGCCATGTGCAAAATTCAGATAGCTTTCACATTTTTAATATTTTTGAATGTTTTAACATCAAGATATATCTTAAATCTTACTACTAAAACACAGAAAAACTTTTCAACATGTTGAAACATTCAAATTATCACGTATGACGAAATAGGGAACCACTATGGCCATAACTGGTACACCTACCCTATATCAATAAAAATACGTTATCAGTAGTTTTTTTTCCAATAAAATATTATTTTGAGTAAATATTACATAATATAAAACTAACCTTAGATTGAACACTAACCCAAATTATATATGTTTTTAATACAGTAATGTCCCAATTTTGTCAGCCCCATGCTGCATTAAAGGTTGACAAAATCGGGAAAGAGCTAAAACCGGGAAAAAAATTTAGACTGGTTTCAAGTTTATTTTAATTTAAGGACTTAATTTTATGATTTTGTTAACATAAACATTGTTTTTTCCTTCCATTTTCTATGTACCGTAATCCAAGGTAACATTGAGAAGTTTCTTGAATAATTATTAAAAATTTCAAATTTCTAAATTTCGGTCTTCAGATGATTGTATAGACGTGGCGAAGGCCATAATTGACTTTAAGCTCCCAATATTGCCAGTATTGACGTGTTTAGTCTAATTGAAATAAATATAAATTTTAGGCTGACAGAATCGGGCAAAAAAGGATGCTAAAATTGGCGGTAGACAAAATCCCACTACCCCATCACCCCATACCAGCATCATAGACAAAGAACCGACCATTAATTAGGTGTGGTGTTGAAAAATTCCGAATTATTGTTCAACGTTATTAATGCATAGTCCCTGACCTATTTCTAAAAAATAGATAAATTGAGTTGTCAACATTAATGTCAAAATTTTTTATGGTTGTTCATTTACAGTCGTCTCTCCACAACTCGATATTCAATAACTTGATATATTCTATAACTAAATGGATTTCATGGTCTCTACAAGTTTCCATATAACTTGCTCTCCATAAGTCGATATTTCTATAACTCGATGTCTCCACTAATCGATCACGTATGAGGCAAATTTCTCTCCATAACACGTTATCTATGTGAAAATCTTTCTTATTGGGGGAATTTGGATGTGAATAAATACTTGTATGTTGTAATGCAAGTTAAAAAAAAGTTGAAAATATAAATATTGATTGTCAGTAAAAAATAATTTGTTTTTTTTTTTTGCGTCGGTATATTCTATAACTCTATAATTCTATAAGTCGATGGTCCCTTGAATATCTATTTAAGGAGAGTCGACTGTAGTTATAACAATTTAAAATCTAAAGAGTCTAAAGCGAATGGCTAGAGATGCTAGTATTAGATAGTCAGCAGAAATTAATAACGCCAAGCAATTTTTCGACTGGGCTGTGTCGCAAAAGGTGAAAGACCAATTTAAAAAAGATTGGGAATTTATCGATGCAACTGAAAATGACTATTCAGAGGCTGAAAAATTTCTTCAGAAAAGATTTTCTAACCTTGTTCCAATTCCTGGAACAAAAAAATATCATTCATTTATACCAAAAGACGAACGAAGCATTTTTGCTAGTGAATTTTCAGATGCATATGAAAACCAAGAAAATACAGCATGTTTTGTTCTTAATAATACAAAGAAACGAAAATCTTCTGGTGTTAGCAACCAAAGACAATCTTCTCGGTTGAAAAAATAGATAGTATTATTTTTTTTGTATGGTATTCAGTTGGAGCTGCCTGACAGCTTAATTTGTCAAGGCTGAACCCTCGGTCTGGCTTCTGCCAAGTTTCCCCTCTAGCAGGACCAATACTCAGCCGGACTAGGCTATGGTGCCCACATGAACACTGTTTTTTATTCGTATTGTGACGTGGTAGTTTTTGAAAAATACTCATATTCCCTTGCTTCTGAGAAAAGGAAGTATTGTGAAAATCAGCAGCTCCATCACAATTTATTTAAAATAGTAGTGTAGTAGTGTCATTATTAAAACTTTCTAGTCGAAATGGTTTTGAATAATTTGCCATTCAAGTGCTATTCTGATTACTCCTGTCTTTTACGTAAGATTAGAGTCTTAAATGTCAACTGTGAAGTCTTAACAAAATTAAGCTGTTTAGTAATAGTTCTAGTCATTACGTTCATATATCTGTGAAAAGAAAAAAAAGTCGCTTTCCTTGTCCGTTCAACAATTTCTCGAAACTAGCAAGTGTACCCTAATGATCGATCTCAACGTCTTACTTTCCATAGTCATTTTTATATTGAATATTGAAGAGTAAAGTTATCTTAGGCTTCTATTACAGTCTCCTACAAGATTCACTTTTCGGTGGCAAATGCAATGCTTCACAACGCCTACTTTCTACTTGTAAATTTTACGAAAATGAAGCTGGAATTAGATTATTTATACCGCTGTTACAAAAGAGGCAATGTAAAAACCATATTAAAATAAAATTGTCGCCACTTATATCTACTCAGTGAATCTACTAGTCATTTTCCTCAGAGTAATATACCCTACGTCGTACATGATGACGATGTGTCTAGCTAGCTAATAGTAAGAATGGCTACGGATCATTCTAGTTAGCAAAAGGCAAACTGAACGTCACCAATAGTATTAATGTCCACTACGAATAGATTAATTATTTGAAATGGGCATCAATTCTATCAATGACGCAGAATGTCCGTTGGATCACATCCGAGATATTATTGTGTCTATGCCATATGAATTATGACGCAGCTTTAAGCAAAAAATGCCAAAATGTGATACCACCACTACAGATTACGCCTTTGGTTTCCATCATATGGGCTAATGGGTTATGCCCTCCCATCGCGGCAAGGTCGCATAACCAAGGGGAGGGATTGAAAAAATAGATAGTATTAAGATGAAAATGTAAGTTATATACTGAATAATTGAATAAATAAAATTAAAAGATAATAATAATAATCTTATTTGTTCCATAGAAAAGAAAGAATCCCTTTTCAGTGTAATGAAAAATTGAGGCAGAAACAGATTTTTTCAGTTTTTCCCAGCGCTGTAATTTTTCATGAAAATATCATCCATTCCGACTGAAGTATAATTAAAACCAATCCCATATCTTTTTTTCAGATGTTTAGAAAATTTGCAATTGCTTGGATAAAAAATCATTGTTTTTCCGATGCTTCGATTGAAATATGGGTTTTCAAAGAAAAGGCTTATATGGTCATTTTCCACAAAATTGGCCATAACTCAAAAACGAAAAAAAAAAGTACATTTCAAAAATTTCAGCGATTAAAGCTTATGAAATTACCTTCTCAAAAATATGATTTTGAAAGTTTTCCACTAATTGGAACATAGTTTTTTCCGGCTTTTCTTAACGAATTTTCTCAACGGTGGAAAATTTTGTGGTGAAAACTTTTTCCAGTTAATATTTTTTTTATTCCTGAGAAAATTTGCTTTCATTTTCATAAAAAAAAACTTTGTTTCTTCAATGCTTCGTTCTTGAGTTATGATTTTTCAAAGTAAGTAGTGTCAGAGGAAAACAAAAAAAAATCCAACTGAGTTTTCCGGGAAAATAAGCGACCCTGAATTTTTCTCATTTTTTTTTTATTCATGTATTGATGAGCCCTGCCTGTGGAAAAAGTTTCATGAAAATCTGAAACCCTTCGGCCCACTTTGTACGGAAATGAAAAAAAATCCCCTATTGTTATAATTTGTACCGATATCCTAGATCCTCCTTCATCGTATATAGGCCTTTGAATCTACAAACGTGATCAATGGTCTATCGATAGTTTTTTTCAATATGGCACAGTCTCTATTCATTTAAGTCATCGGAATATTTTATTGGTTTATACGGATGTTTTTGCTTGTCCAAAGACCATAGGCGTTGGGATCTTCGACCGTATTGCGTGATTATAAGTTAGTTTACAAATACTCCAAAGGCCTTTAACCATTCCTGTGAGTAAACGGTGTATTGTATTAATTTGTGCGGATGTTCTTGGTCCTCCAAGATCTCTATCGTATTTAGGCATTAAGATCTACGAGCGTAACCAATCATCAAAAGATAGTTCTTCAATATTTTAAAGGCCCCTTACCCAGTTAGTGGTTAATGTCCGCGGCTACAGAGCAGAGCCATGCTGCAGGTGTCTGAGTTCGATTTCCGGTTGGTCCAGGATCTTTTCGTAATGGAAATTTTCTTGACTTCCTTGGGCATAGAGTATCATCGTACCTGCCACACGATATACGAATGCGAAAATGGCAACTTTGGCATAGAAAGCTCTCAGTTAATAACCGTGGAAGTGCTCATAAGAACACTAAGCTGAGAAGCAGGCTCTGTCCCAGTGGGGACGTTAATGCCAAGAAGATGAAGAAGAAGGTCGCCACATCGAATTTCGGCATCTCCACTTCGTGCGCGTTCCGAAAATACCCGTATTGCATGGTTTTCCAACGATTTTCCCCAACCGAAGGTCAATCCATTACATAACTTCCCACATAATTGTCTAAACTCAATTTACGCACTGCGTAAAAAAGTGACGTAAATTGAGTTTATTTTTTATAATAAGTGACCTCAATTAAGGTTGCGTAAAAAAAAGACTTCGTAAATTGAGGTTTTAGTGTACTGAAATGTACTGTTTTTCTAGTACCGAGATGTACTGTTTTATTATTTCATTTCACTGTCTAGTTCCCACTACTGCAGGTCCAGTCACCCTATACCTATAGCACTTGGTACAAATTATACGCTCATACGTCCAAATCATCACGGCACTTTTTTCAGCGCCCGCAATTAAATAAGTAAGCTCAATTTGTTTCACTCGTTTGGTACAACCAGCGATGAGAGCAGTGTTCGTCTTGTGAGGGAGGTAATACTCTCGCGCGACCAGCAACTCATATAGAACATATATCATGCCTAGCAGCCTTGAAACCACACATTGATTGTAGCTAACGGTTTCTCAAGTAGCGTTATCCATTATAAGTAGTTACAGGAAGTATATTCTCAGTACTATTCGTCTAGTCACTAGCAGTGGTTAGGGTATCTGGTAAAGTTTGTTTTTGATGATTCATAAACATGTTATGTGAAGAATCTCTTCTAAATCATCACTAGATTTGAGAGGAACATGCTGTATGGTTTCCTAAAAAAGCAAGAATCTTCTACCCTCAAAGGCAAAACAACTGGTAAACAGTTGGTAAATTGCCCTATCATTACCGGTCAGCTTACCGAGATTACCACACGTTGCAACCGCGCCTATTAGCGCCTATTCTCATAATTAGAAGCTGTTCCGCAGTTCTCGATGGATGCGGTAGTTGTGAGGTTGTCCTTTAAAGTCACTCACAGTACATTACCCCCTACTTATATAGTTGAACGTTTTAAGAGGGGGTTTGCTGATTGCAATCGACACATTCAATTGAGTTAAGCGCCAAACACCACCGCAAAATGTACGGTACCTAATTGTGAAGTCCTGTTAGACGCTCGATGTCCCATTATTGACATTATTTGCACTCTATGTGATTGGCATATTGGAGGTGGCAATTTATTACCCTGGCGTTGAACGCGACAAGGCACAACAACAAGAGCTTGCGTATCGGAAGTGTTTTTTCTCAGCGCGCTACAACGTAAGGCACTGCATGACTATACCTATCCGTAAGGTTGATTCAAACAGACAGGGGAAGTCCTTTTGAGTCATATACACTTTGTTAGATCACGTTTGACGCCGGCTTGGGGCAGTTCCCGTCAGGGGCACATTTCCTTCTTGGGTGAATTCAAGTTCATTGGCCATATTTGAGTTTGATTTGTGGCGGCATTTATTAGTTCGGGATATTGTTGCCCTCTGACCTTGCAAAACTATAAGGTCGTCTGAATTGTGCATTGGATTCGTTATATGACTAAAGGATGAAACAAGAATAAAGCAATGAGTTATCTTGCCGAAATCTTTTCAGTATAGTTGCGAATCGAAGATGAATGCATTGTCTATTCAAAATTTGAAAAAAATAAATATTAAAAAAATCATAATTTAACTGAATTATGAAATCATAACAGAAAAAAAGTAATATATGTTCAAGCTGAAGCTGAAGATGAAGGTTGCCTAAATATGATGAAGTTGTTCTAAGTGCTTGTAGGTTGAAGCGCCGATATAGTGCATAGGGAGTCGTGGGTTCGATCCCCACAGGAGCACGGGGTTTCTTTTCTGAATTTCAACTACTTCTTCTTCTTTCTTAACCGAGCTGGTGGTTATCAGCTCGAGCGTTTGGGCCAGTGACTAGAATATATGCCCAATTTTCAACTTTGATTTATACATTTCACACATGTTTTGTTTGTTCATATAAACGTCAAAACTTTAGAACATTATAATTTCTTAAGGCTGGAATAGAATAAAACTATACAATTTAAATGTCCAATAATAAAGTGAATCCTGTGACAAAACGATCCTCCCCACTAACAAACATCCCTTCTACCCACACAACCAGAATGTACATATAACGAAATCACCTTTTGCGTTATACGATGCTTTTTTTCATTCCAAACATTACATTCATTTCTTATATCTAGGTGTTCTGTGTAATTAGACATCACTATCATCGTAATTTGGTAAAACAACTAAAATACATCATCAAAATGCAGTTTTAAAAATTTTGACTCAAAATTCATACTTATATTTTCAAATTTATGTTTGTACTTTATAAAAATGATAATATTTATCATAAATGGGTAATACGAGCACATAAAACCTAATGTGGGCTTCATAGCCGTGCGGTTAGCGGCGTCAGTCGTTTAGGCATATTGTGCTACGGAGTTCGATTCCCGCCCCAGTCGGAGAAAACTTTTCGTCAAACGAAAAATTCTTCACTGGTCCACTGGTCGTTCCGTGTGTCCGTTGTCTAATATTAGTTATGTTCAGTCTGTGCATCCCATGGCTAAAGACGGTGTAAATTGTCTTTTTTTTTTAACCAATATTTTTTGAATTTAAAATTCAGTGGCTTAAGTGTCAGGTACTGGGGGATTTCCCCCTAATCGAGAGTGTATCGGCACGTGGTGAGGGTTACTGATAGGGTTTTTATGGGTAGTCTATTAGTACGGAGTATCTACCGTTAGATTCGCTTAGAGATATGATCGTAACGAACGGCCCTATGTACTCACCATCTGTGTTCTATTTTTTGCTGAAGAGACATGGAGAACTAGCTCTATTGTAACTGTGGTCAGCTATTGACCTCGGCTGACCAGATGATGTGTTCTGTTGTGTATGTTGTAAGTGTAGTGATTTATATATGGTAAGAGATCTATACATCCATTTCATATGGTAGACCTTGTGGAATCATTTAAAACAACACGCGAGGTCGGTAGTAGAGGGTACGCAGATTGCAAGCTTTCAGATTTTGCCACTATGTGGCGCTAGTAAGATGAAATTTTTGTTTTGTGAATATTTCAGGATCCTGACCATTAAGAAAGATGGCGTCTTTATCATCTTGCCTTATTAAAAAACTTTGCTGACGACGCTATTTTATAATTGGTCAGGATTCTGAGATATATAAAAAACGAAAGTTGCATGCTCCCTAGCTCCGCCTAGTGACAAAATTTTGAATCAACTGCCTCTAACAATAATAGTCCATGAGCTACTGAACAACTTTGCCGGAGACGCCATCTTTCTAAGTGGTTAGGTTCCTGAGATATCCATGAAACAGTTTCATCCACACTAGCGCCACCTGGTTGTAAAATTTCGAATTTCTTGGCTCAAATAATAATAGCCTTTGAGCTAATGAACTATATTGCCGAAGGCGGCATTCTTCCACGTGGTCAGGATGCTAAGATATCCGCAAAACAAAAGTTTCATGCTCACTAGCGCCGCCTAGTGGCGAAATCTCTAATTTCTTGATTTAAATTATGATAGCCCTTGAGCCACTGAACAACTTTGCCGAAGACGTCATCTTTCTAAGTGGTCAGGCTCCTGAGATATTTGCAAAACAAAACATTCATGCACACTAGCGCTGCCTGCTGACGGAATTCCGAAACTGAATAATTACCGCATGTCAGCCCTTAATCTTCTTTATCGAAGATGTCTTTTTATTAATAACTTTGTAGAAGATGTTTTTTTCTATATTGAATCTATATCGCGAGGTAGGGTAGATGTACCAATAGTGGAGGTACTAAGCACGATTGAACTTCATTCAAACGCCTAAATTCAAGAAGCGCAATTAATGTACAAACTAATGTTGTAACGGGAAGTACAGTCATCTCTCCCTTACTCGATATTGAAGGGTCCATCGAGTTAGGGATGTATCGAGTTACAGAACACAAAAGCAGTGCAACTGCGTTCCAAGGGACCATCGAGTTAGCCATGAAAACCAACTTTTACTATGGTTCTCTAACTCGATATCGAGTTACGGAATATCGAGTAAGGGAGAGTTAACTGTAACGCCCATTTACTCAATGAGAAAAATAATTTCATCGCAGTAATCCACGGCATGTCAGTGAAAAATAATACTTCCACTATTGGTACACTGTTCCTTTAGTTGCGGTATATTTTTAATTTGTGTTCCTATATGCGGTATCCGTTGTTTTCTTATGGGATCCTCCACTATAGGAACACTTTACAGCAACTATTGGTACAAGTAAGAAAAGTTTCAGCAATTTCAGTGATATTTCATCAGTTTCTCAGGCAATTTGAACGCTCTTTTCAACTATTCTATGTATCAACAAGCCAATACGTCGATTGGCAGTGTCGGTTATGTGACTAATGCAATAAAATCAGTGAAAAAGGAACACCCACAACTAAGGGAACACTTACCCTATTTCTTGTCGAACATGCCTACTTTTGTCGAATGTAACAAATATGCAGTTATGGGCAGTATACATCATATAACTTCTGAAAAAATGTCTAAAAATTTTTATTGTAATTTCGATAGATAATTGTAAAAAAGTGGGTATAGCTATATTTTGCTTTTTCGTAGGTATTTCTAAAAAATAAATCCCGTTTGCAAACCCCCTTTGGTAAATAATTAAATTATTCATTATATATTAAAGTTATGATTCAGAAAGCATCTCAGAGTTTCTTAATATTCCTTCCGGAATCTACGCTATAGTAACCAAACTCGGAACTTGGCATTATTAAAAAGGCTCTGAAAGAATTGATAAGAAGTACCAGTACAAATAAGTGAGTTTTGATTTTGGTTTTCATATCTTCAACTTTTTATTTCGTTCATAAAAAGCACGTGGTCATAGAGGGATAAGGTGAGTGTGTGTTATGGCCAAAACTGAACAGAGCCACTAAAGGGAAGGGGAGTGAGAAAATCAGGATAAAAAATGACCACGTGGTTTAAGGACGGCCCTACAAGAGACCCAAGATGATTGTTGTAAAACAACATACCGAACATCTAAATTCCCAACAGAAATAAGGAGCCGTCCATTAATTACGTAAGGGGTAATGGGGGTAGGAAGGGTTTGAGATTTCTTACGCGCCATACAATTTGTTTTTAATTTTCATACAAAAAATCTTACCAATGGGGGTGGGGGTTGAAAAATCCCGAAAATTCTCATACGTAATTGATGGACCACTCCTAACCTGAGACGAGACTCGCGAAGACGGTCTTCTTTTTCTGTGATTGCTGAGTTTTTTTTCTTATTCCACTTCGTGTTTATATCAATTATGCTCATGCTGTTCAAATCCTCACATGAACCTCTCAGCAAAAAATGATTGAGTTTGCATCACATCGAATCGTAAATAGCCGTTTGAGTGAAATTTCATGCCAGCAAACGTAGCAGACATTAGAAATAATTGATCTTCTGCTTAGATTTATCAGCAACTTTGGAAAAAAAAACTACTCCGCTGACTGAGGCTTTTAATAACAGTTTACTTTGAATACAATACTTTTCACTTTTTCAGCCATAAAAACGGTGGGCTGCATTTGACGTTTCGTGAGAGGGGAATCTGGGCTGCATATGACGTTGATATTTTTCCTCTTCGCGAGTCTCTCTCAGCTCCTAACCAATAATAATGTCACGAAAAAATCCAAATCTCCTACCTCCATCGCAGTTCCATGCTATTATGAATTATGTCCCCAAATTATGCCGTAATATATGGACGCTTCCAACTTCGTTAATAAACGCTAAAATCGCAATGTTGATCCTTCTCCTCTCAACCGCACGCTAGAGACACCGCGCATAAGCACCCCCTGATAAGGGATCGTTCAAATATTACGTAACGCAACAGGGGGAGGGAGGGGGTCTTACATAGTGTTACGATCCATACGAAAATTTTAAATTTTCCATACAAAAGCTGTTACGTGGGGGAGGGAGGGGGTCTAAAATTGGAAAATTTTGCGTTACGTAATATTTGAATGAACCCTAAATCCGCGTCTGGGCGACAGCCAACGCGACCTTCACTCTTTCTCTCTTCTCTTTTCGTTGCGCATTCGGTTTCTTCCTGCTCGGCGGTGCGCGGGTCTATCAGCGCGACTCCTCCGGAAGGGCTTCAACCGCGTTTAGAGGTCAGTGGAGTTTAATTCCGTTTTTAGACACGCTACCCTCGGGGCATGGAGCTCTATTCGCGAGAAGCAATCTTACTTTATCGGCAAGATATATTATGAGCAGCAACACATCTCGCAGACAACTCCTCAAAAGGAAGCAAACCACTACGGGCATCGTCTTTGTCGGTCTTCAGAACTGGCTCGTCAATTCCATCAGTAGTCGCAGCGTGGGTTGAGAACAGGGCCGTATCTACACATTTATTTATTTATTTATTTATTTTTAACTAAAATTTTGAAAGAAACCCCTTTGAGTGATTTCAATTGGAAATCTTTCTCAAAGAGGCAAAACCTCTTTATCTTTTCGATAAACGTTACAAATCCAACTTAAAACTAAAGGCTCACACGATACTAAACCATTACAGAGCCGTAATCTTGAAACATAACAATCGGCGTTAAGTAAGGAGTGTCATCGAAAACCAGTGAGGGAGAGAATCAAAATCGAATCCAACGTGACATCTGAAAATAAAAGTAAAAAAAACACAAAGAGTATCAAACCAAATATGAGATTTCATTTATAAACTGAAACAAAAGTTTCATTGCAGGATACCATTTTGTACTAAGTATATTACGTGCAGATACAGGAATAGGTTGACCCAAATTTACTATATTGTTCATTAATTTATTTCTAGGAGTAATGAATTTGTCACACTGAAATACTATATGGTCGGCGTCAAGTCAGAGTGGACCAAGTGACGTTTTTCATATTTTGATAAAAATGAACTTAAAGTCTAACGCTCTGTAATTTTTGAACTCGTTAAAATTTTGGTTCAATATTTCTACACATCTTTGTGTTACTTCCAAACAACATAATGTGAAGTGACAATCATGGAAAATCATAATCCAAACCTCTGATAGAACGATTTTTTGATGGACTATGTGTACTTGGTCCACTCTGACTGAACTAAAAACCACCGTTCAGTGAGTTGGTTCACTCTGACTGAACAATTTCAAGGAAAATAAAAATCATTTAATACTTGCATGGTCAAACTGGGTGCATATCTCTAAGATAAAGACCCCTCGACACCAGTAACGTAATTTCTCCAATAATCCATTCGTTAATACCAAAATCCGTGGCATTACGATTGCTTGAAAATTGTGATATTGCAGGGTCAGAGCATTGAAGACCAGAAATATTCAAATATGTGTTCAGTCAGAGTGGACTAAGTGAAAATCTTGAGTACCGTCAAACGGGGTAACTTGCAACAATTTTCAACTTCAAAGCTATATGGACAAAAAAAAATGAGGATTCAGATGAGACAAAAACCATCGAGTACCCTAATCGCTACGTAAAGAATACCACGCGGTATTGATTTTATCAGTATTTAGTTTTCTGAAATCAGGAGAGACGAAAAATATGCATTCTTAATGCTACCCCTGATGTGGGGTAACATGCAACACACAATGGTACCTGTAGTACACTATTAAAAATTTATCCTATATTGTGTTATTATGGTCATTTAATAATTGTCTACAGTAAAGGCATGACAAGTACCGTTTTGACTCATATTCCGAACACTTAAGACCAACAATGACTTCTAATGCATCTGATAGGTATATATTAGCTGATATTTGTGAAAATTTCAATTTCTTCTCTAAGTCTAACTGTTAGCTGTTGGGTGTGCCGATAAAATTGTTTATTTTAGCTTATTTAGTATTGTTTTTACGTTAAAGTGTGGAACACCATTTTGATTCAAATGCCGAACACTGTGTTCATTCTGTCTCATATTCCGAACACCTTGATTCAAATTCCGAACAGCACGAATAAATCATTTTCAAATGAATAATTTCTCAAATAAATTCATCTGAACTACTTCTACTGGTCTCAAACTAGAGAATCATCACTACTCCAGAGGTATAAAATAGATTGGAAGACGTTTAAATTGAATTGCAATTGACTGCCATTTCCTTATAAGTTGATGACATATTTCAGCGAAACATTTCAGCCACATCGCCATACAAAAACCGAGTGTTCGGAATATGAGTCTGTTCGGAATTTGAGACAAAACGGTATTAGAAACAGGCTGCTTTTCTGTTCGAAAACTAATTATTATCGATTGTATTATGAGTATTGAATCAATTTGATTGAAAGCTTCATTGGCATTGCATAGGGTGTCCACACTGGAAAATTCTAGCATATTATAAGTCTTGACAGTTATTGGAAAGCCATCAAAACGTTTTAATGCATTTTTTTACAAATACAATGGTATTTTAGGCTTTACTTCACATAACTTATTTTTTGAACATATTTAAATCAAAGCAACGTATAACATATTGATATGTAAAATTGGTTTGACATAACTTTCATCATATTTCATGCAGAGAGTTCCCTGTAAGTTAATTTTTTTGCAGATTTTCTAAATTATTCTTTATTTTCATGAAAAAAAATAAGACTAAATCTAATAATAATACGATTCATTTAAATTTTTCAAAAATTAATACAAACAGTGTATTGAATTGATTGAGGTACAAACATTTTAATGTTACTGTACAAATATATGTTCAATTTTGCCTTTTCATGTGTTTTCGATGACGTACGGCAGGAAATATCAAACAATTGAGATCAAAATTGCTGTTGCAAGTTACCCCACAAGGGTAGTCAAAAACGTTTTTGAATGTTTATAGTGTTTAAGCAAAAAATTATCAAAACTTTTATGTTGTCAATGTGTACACTACTAAGTACTGTAACTGATAGCAAATGCCTCGAATGACATATTTCTACCGTTGGTGTGATATGAAGAACGTTTTTCAAGATTAGTTTTATACAATCCAAATTTTAATATGATTTTCATCTCCAGCAAACTCACCAAAAAAGAAACGATACCCAAACCCTTGTCAAAACCTTCTGTTGTATACCTAAGGTCAATAAACGGCGGAATAAATCATGATAATTCAACTCAATGCTGAGCGAAACGACTATTCGGTTACACGTCGAAGTGTTGCAAGTTTCACCCCTGTTGCAAGATACTCCGTTTGACGGTACTGACCAAAATATACTGGTCCAATGAACGGGTTCTAGCACATTTCATACATACACCATAGAACTACCATAAACTTCTATCGGACTCTGAAATTGACTCAAAAAATGCAATAATCAATCAGTTTATTGCATTTCAACACTTGGTCCGCTCTGTCTGCACAGAAATTGTTGCAATTTCTGACCACCCATCCGAACGTGGTAAATGGTTAAAAGTCAAAATCAAGACAATGTTTTCAATTTTCTCGCATTCCTCAGCGCGTTGATCATTTTCGCTATTATGGTAATAAGCACTTGGTCCACTCTGACTGCACACTTTTATCGATTTTTATTGATCATCCAAAGTAAATTTGTTACATAACTCTCGCAGTTTACAGCATTCATCAAATCTGGTCAAAGTGAAACGGAGGTAAGGTAATTTCACATCTAATGAGAGAATAATCCAATTTTCCCAATTTTTATACTTGGTCCCCTCTGACTTAACGCCGACCATATGATCGATGTGTTATCTACACACTTAAAATAAATCGCAGTATCTGTGAAATAAATCACCGAATTCAAACTGTAAATAACAAAAATACAGATTTTCCTGTGAAATCTATTATTTTACCGAAAAAATCCGGTAGTGGCTTAGTGGTAGCAACCCTGCTTCCTGATCGGAAGGTCGGGAGTTTGATTCCCAGTCGAACCATTCTCTTGTTTTTCTTTATGATTTTGTTCAATCATTTTACAGATTGTTCGGTGATTTTTCACCGAACCTTCAGCTGTTGAGATTACGGTGAAATTTCACCGTAATCCGTAATTTTTTTAAGTGTGTACGGAAGGCCTTAGCTTCCTCTGATAATCATAACTTAAAATGATTCGTTTCGGCCACTGTTTTTTTAAATAAACCTATTAAAAATGTATGGCAAACAAACTGTTTTTTTTTATTTTGCAAGTTTTGGATTTTTGAGAGTTTTGACTTGACTTTTTGAGGTCTTGACATTTTAAATATGATTTTTATGAGCTGTCGTAATTTGAAACAAAACATCCAGAAGATGAGCCAAAACGGTCGGAGTTATGAAAATGCCACACATTTCTATTTATTTAAAATTATTTAAATAACGTAAGCAAAATCTTTGCCCACCATTCGAATGTTATGCGTTTTCAAAACTTGATAGTGATGAGCAACCATAGAGTATGATTTGTTTTATACGCTCTTTTGTACTTCACTTAGGCCTCAGTAAAGTGTTCGAAATATGAATCAGCATTGATGCAAATTTTGAGCCCAATAGCTTTAAATAAAACAAGCCATGACGAAAAAAAAGCTGCTTAAAATACAATAAGTAACCATATTTCTTCGAATATCATCCCATAGTTATCTAGTAGATCCCATAGTTGTCTAGTGGATATACACTACCCACCATAATTTTAAATATTTAAACCAAAGGGTGGAAAAGACCGACCTTAAAAGGTACTCTGAACTTTATGACAGCGATTGGACGTGTGATGCTATAGACCGATAAGCTTGAAGTTTCAGATCAGACTAATCGTCTATTTATTCTAGTTCTAGATCGAACCCTTCGGTTCGCTTGTTCGTTATTCGAACTTCGCATCGAATGACAGTTCGACGGCGCTTAGAATGCGCAGGTATATGACAATTCTCCCCCTTTACCAAGAAAGTATATTATATAATCAGAACTTGACATTTATCAAGGAATCGAATTCAAAAATTTAAAATCTAAACATGAGCTCGTTAATAGATAATTCAAAACTTAATCATAATGATAATCATCACTTCGGTTCACTTTTTTACTTCGCTTCGACCGTCTAGGCTCCTGAAAATCAGCTTCGGGGACCACACGTTTCCTTTTTCTGCTTCGTGTACTTTCGACCAACAGACCATCATCTACGCCTTTGCGAACCTCTTGTCCTTCGCTTGGATTCACAACTGCATCGTTCAATGTTTTGTTCGGGTCATATCGCGTGATGAAAACGTTAGGCCTTCGCCACGTTGAGTCATCTTTACGAATCCTGATTTGGTCCCGATGTGCCATGGTCTCTGCGCTTCCAATACGTATCTGGAATGTATTGGGAGAGTATTGCTTAATGAAAGATGCTTTTATCCATCTAGAATGGTGGTTAGGATTATGATTTTTGTACCATAAAGCATCTCCCACCATCAGATCATCAATGGTATCTTTTGGATACATCGGGATTTTCCCCGCTGAGGATTTCTTGATGATTTCATCAACTGGTTGTGGTACCTCTAAATGGTGTTTATACTGTCTTTTGGGGTTAATCAAATCTAAAATGGTCTTTGGTGTGTAAGAGAATATCCTCTCAGCTGGAAAGTGTCCATCACTTGTCATGTTGTTGTTTCTATAATTAAATAAGAATAGACTTATCTGGTCTTCCAGATCTATCTCCATGATTTCCGGTTCCAACAAGAATCTCTTCAATACCTCTTTCACTGTTCTTACCAATCTTTCGGCTTGTCCATTACTTGAAGGGTTGTAAGGAGGGCTTTTCATCACTTTGATACCTTGCCTCTCAAGAAAAAAATTAAAATCATGGGAATTAAACGGGGGACCATTGTCCGATACCAACACATCTGGTAAGCCAAAACGAGCAAAAAATGCTATTAACTTCTTTAAAACCTTGTTGCAATCAGTGCCTTTTTTCATTAGTTCTATTTCTATCCATTTTGAGAAACTGTCAACAATCAATAGATAGGTACGATGTTCAAAATAAAAAAAATCTATATGTATTCTACTAAAAGGTTTAGCCGTGGGCATCCATTTGGACGAATTCTCTGATTTATGCGGAGTCATCATGCTATTGCAAGCATCACATTGTGTAACAAAATTGTCTATATCCGCATTGATTCCGTACCAGTAAACCATGGTTCGAGCCAAATGTTTCATTTTGACCACACCTGCATGATTATTATGCAATAGTTTTAAAACTTGGTATTGGTATATTTTTGGTATAATCACTCTGTCCTTGTAGAGCAAACAATCGTCGACTAATTCTAATTCTTGCTGATTCGCAAAAACTTGACTAAACCGTTTGCTCACTCTTTCAGGCCAACCTTTGTGTAAAAATCCTTTGATTTCTTGTAAAAATTCATCATTCCTCGTACCCTCCGCTATCATTTGATAATCTAACGGAATATGTTTGCTGAAATTGATACTTTTAATAATTTCTGGATCAAGGTTTTCAGGAACATCCTGCCTCAAAGGGAATCTCGAACAAAAATCCGCATTCCCAAGTTTATGTGATGGTCTATAGATTATATCAAAATCATATATGGACAAGTCCAAGATAAATCTCTGAAGTCTGGTCACAAATATCGAGTTTTTACCCGTCTTTCCAAAAATTCCTACTAGCGGTTTATGATCAGTGTAAACTGTAAAGTGTTGACCATACAGATATTTATGAAATTTTTTTATCGTGCAGACCAATGCTAACGCTTCTAAATGTAAAATAGGGTATTTTTTTGTGCTTCATTTAATGAAAATGATGTGAAACTAATTGGCTTCTCTTCTTCCTCTATTACATGTGCTATCAAACCGCCGAGACCATAACTTGATGCATCAGAAATAACTACTATCGGTTTTTTAGGGTCATAAAATTCCAAAAAATTGGTTTTCAATAACAAATTTTTGCTTTCTTCAAAAGCTTTTTGACAGTTGTCATCCCAAACGAATTTTACATTATTTTTCAATAGATTATATAAATGATATAATTTCGAAGACAAATGTGGAATAAATTTATGGTAGTAATTCAACAAACCCAGAAATGATTTCAATTCGGTCTCGTTTCTGGGAGCCTTGGCTTTCTCAATTGTAGCAATTTTGTCAGAGCATGGCATTAGCCCTTTCTCACTAATTATATGCCCTAGATGAGTGAGCTCAGTAACGAAAAATTTACATTTCTCAAAATTTACCTTTATATTAGCTTTTGCTAGTCTCTCTAAGACCAAAAAAAGATTTTTCCTACACTCTTCCAGATTTCTCCCAGCAATTAACACATCATCTAAGTAACATGACACATACGCTATACCCTCTAAAACCTTATCCATTACCTGCTGAAAAATAGAAGCACTTGAAGAAGCTCCTTGTGGAAGTCTATTATATGTATATAATCCTTTCATAGTATTGATAACCACAAATTGTTTGGACCTCTCCATCAACTCAAGTTGAGTGTATGCTCCTTCTAAATCAAGGGCACAAAAAATCTTACAACCTGCCAAATTTGCAAAAATATCTTGTGCTGTAGGTAATGGATAAGTATTTGGTATAATTGATTTGTTGATAGATACTTTGCAATCAATAACTAAACGTATGTCGTTGTTTTTCTTCATAACAATAACAATAGGTGATGCCCATTCGCTTGTCTTGATAGAAGTAATGACTTTTTCTTTCTCTAATTTGTCCAAATAATCAGCAACTTTTTCCCTAAGTCTATAAGGAACGTCGTAGGCTTTTTTAAAAATAGGTGACTCATCTCTCATTACAAGTTGAGCTTTGAATCCTTTAATGGGTTTTGAAAAATTCTTCTCAAACACCTGACTGTACTTCTTTTTTATTTCGTCAACAGCAATTTCGCTGGACTCTGTTTCAAGACTATTAATAACTAATGAATTAGTAAAATAATGTCTCCAATTTGGATAAAACACATCTAGCCAAGTACGCCCCAATAAAGGATAAAATTCGTTATCGCAATCAAGCACAAGCAATTGCATCATCTCTTGTTTATTGTTAAATTTGACCATGACCTTTGCCTCACCTTCAATTTTAAGTTTTGATCCATTGACCACGATTAGTTTCTTGCTGTATTTTCGCAAAGGGTTTGAAAATTTCGAAAAATATCTGCTTTTACTAATAACAGAAACTGACGAACCACAATCAACTTCCATCTCAACAGTTTTACCATCAATTTCAACAAAAACCAAACACGGATCACTTATTTTGTTAATGGACGAAACCAACATACATTCCAAACAATCACCTGAATCACTCTGCTCGTCTTCCGACTCGTTAGTTTGCATCCTCTCCATCAGTTCTGCTATGTGTCGATCTGCACTAGGTCCTGGTCTGTAACTGTCAACTAGATTGACCGCATCCCTGTGGAGATTCTTCAACTTAAAACACTTTTTCTTTATGTGGCCTTTCATACCGCAAAAATTGCAAATCATTTGCGAATAATCCGGTCTAACCCGAGGTACAGCTCCTCCTTGCGGTTTAAAACTAACCCTTTTGGATCCGGTTGGTCGATATCCTCTCGCTTGTTGTCCATAATCGTATGGTCTGATCCCAAGACGACTTTTAACTGGACCCCTGCTGGTTCCTGCCTCTCCATGGAAGTCATCATTTTGGTATCTTTTCGCTAGTTCAAACGTCTGCTTCATTTTCCCATAAGCTTTTCCATAATTTCCTTTTGATCCGCTCTGGATTGCTGCAATCTGTACTGGGTTCGACGTTTGTCTCTCCTCTGCTGTATCAGCATTCGCCTTTGCCACCTCCCAAGTCGCTATGATTTTTTCTGCATTTACCAAAGTCAGCTTTTCTTCTCCTAGTAATCGATGTCTCAAGTTTTTGTCCTTAATTCCCGCAATAATGCGATCTAAGATAGCTATATCTTTAAAATTCCCAAAACCACAAAATTCGGCTTGTAATTTTAACGACAAAATGAAATCTTCAGTAGTTTCGTCGTGATTTTGGATTCTGGTGCTAAATTTATATCGCTGGACTAAATCGGGTTCTATTTTGTCTAAACGGTTTTTTAATTTCGCGATTAAATCGTCGAAAGCCGCCTCTTCAAAATTGCCAGCAGGGTACAGTAGTTTAATTTCTTCAAAAATCACTGGCCCGCTGAGTGTGACGAAATACGCCATTTTGTCTTCGTCGACGATTTTGTTAACTTTAAAAAAGAATTTCAGCCTGGAGTACCAATCGTTAAAACTAGCACCTCTGCGGTATGGCTCAATGGTACAGGCAATGTTGGAACTCATCGTTAAACTTTCTATGTTTTCTATACAATTATATGATTATGCAAAATATATGCGAAAATATGTACGCAGTTCGTCAATGATAAAGAATATAGGAGTAATGGCCAGAAATAATTGCACAAATCCACAAAAAATAACAATAGTAAAACAAAACAAATGTACAAAATCAATTAGCAATTAGAAAAATATCACTGGCTTTGTGATTCAATTAAGAGAAAAATAAAAAACTGACTTACCGATAATGTCCTTTTGACCTTTGCCAACGAGACGACCGTTGTCGTTAATCCTGCCGGACGCAGTTGGTGGGTTTCCAAACGGTCAATCCTTAATAACTGTCGCTGATGTGAAGAATTTGGATTAGGCTCACCTCCGGACCGTGTCTTAACCTTCCAGCAATGTCCAAAGGCACTAGTGACTTATCCAAAACTGTTCCGTTGAAACTTTTCTTTTTGTTCTAGAAACAATCCCCAGCTAATGAATCATGTGATAAAAATCACTACACAATGGCTTCATACGCTAGCTGTTATCTGTTAAAAAAAAGAATAAAATCTCTTATTAAATAGAACCACAAAAGAAATCTTTTTGCAAGTCTATTATCATTAATTGTTAAACATATAAAAGATTGGGTCACCCTATTATGTTGTGTGTTTCAATAGACGAAAAGGCCTTTTCTTTGTCTCTTCAGACGCTTTGCACAAAATGGTTACGCAATGTTAGAAATAAAAAAATAACCAGAAATCACTCCGCTTACCCACGGAGAGTTTCTACTTACGACGGAGGATGAACTACCAATCAATTCGGTGATTTCGACTCACAGCTGGATTTCAAGCACCTGTCGGATGAAGCCGCTGATTTTCTACCGCCGCAGTAATGCCACAAATGATCAGCCGTCCTTCAATGCCCCAGATACAATGGCGTCCGCCGATGTGCCGTGCAGAAACTGGAAAGTTGGCTCTTTACAAGCCGTCCACTTTTTCCGGGGTTTATATTTTTACGCACAAATTATTTTTTTTTCCTCGTTCGCCACTTTTAAATATTTAAACCAAAGGGTGGAAAAGACCGACCTTAAAAGGTACTCTGAACTTTATGACAGCGATTGGACGTGTGATGCTATAGACCGATAAGCTTGAAGTTTCAGATCAGACTAATCGTCTATTTATTCTAGTTCTAGATCGAACCCTTCGGTTCGCTTGTTCGTTATTCGAACTTCGCATCGAATGACAGTTCGACGGCGCTTAGAATGCGCAGGTATATGACACATAAGTATGGAATCGCGTATTGCAACACTCATACTGAATATTGCAGCACCTTAAAAAGTTTAGCATCACCTAAAATGAATATTATCTCGTGATTCTGAAGTGCTAGATCAATGTATTTTTGAGGTCATCTTAAAAAATACGTCTTTGAGCCCCTGCGATTTTTTATTTTTCTTGAAAGAACTTTTATCACTGGATTTTGGGTGATGCTAAACTTATAAGTGCTGCAATACTCAGTATTGCAACGATTCCATACTTATGGCGGGTAGTGTATATAAAAAATGATCTGAAAAAAGACCCCAATGAGACTGTCCCTGGGACCCCATTTTTTTTAATCCGGCCCCGGTTGAGAATACAAAAAACAAGAGCGTTTGCTTGAAATTCAATTGAATTTGAATACCTACTACTTTAGGATGAGAAACAAATTTTAAATTAGTAACCTAGACCAGACACCAGAATTATCAGTCTTTTGAAATGAATCAAGTAAAACATAAGGGTTAATCTTCATCAACAGGTATGATTATTAGTATTCCCGCAGCGATATTGATATTCATTGCCATTACCTCTTCCCTTCTTCTAGCACTGAGACATGCTACTTATAAATCTTTAATATGTGTTGTATGATGTGTTCATTTAGCAATTTTAGTATATATTCAATACCTACACATAATAGCAGCAGCAGTATCTTGCCACTGACAGACAGATTAGCGTATAAGTAAATGCTGGAATATTGTCCGTTTGAGGTGATTTAAGGCAATTCGCGTTCGTTCGCCTGGGCGACCAGACTTGGCCACATGGGAAACAGCGTGGATTCGTTCACAGGCTGTTGCGGAACAAATTTAGGAAGCTCAAGGACAGGCTGGTTCAAAGTAGATGAGTGGGTTGTTGTGTTTCGCTGCAAACCCAATTGACGGAATGATTAATGATGAATGTGCAGTCAAATCGGATGTCATTCAAGGTAGTGTTTTTTATATGTAGTTTGCAAATATTTATAATCTTCGTTTTTTTTTCAAGGCACTACCCGACCAGATGGAAGAAACAAGATTATAACAGAATGTGTTCCCCTGATATGATTTTTTTTATCACCAGTTGTTATAAAACAGTCAAAATAACAAAAATTCTAACAAAATTTGCACCAAATTAAACTAAAATATAACAAACCCTGTTATAATTATATCAAAATTATTTCAGAATGTGTTGCAAGGAGGTTACAAAATAACAAAATTATTGCAAACTATTTTACTGTTTATGACATCGGATGTTATTTGCAACAAACTTATAAAAGCGATGTCAAAAATATAACAAATGAAGTTATAAATGTGTTACTAAAAATATAACAAGTTGAGCACAAAGCCATTTAGATAACAAAATTATATCAACTTATGTTATTTTTAACTGGTGCAGATAGGAATGTGTTATAATCTTGTTATGTGGTTCTGGTCGGGTACGTAACCACTGAGACTAAGCCTGCTTTACAGGTTTACAGCTTAGTGTTCGATGAGTATTTCTCCTGTTAATATTGAGAGATTTCTTTGCCAAAGTGCCACTTTCGCATTTGTACATTCGAGGAAAGCACAATGATAAAAAAATTAAACATTAAAAATTAAATGAATACTGAAATAAATCAACCAATTTGTGAATTTTTAAATTATTATTTTTTAATTATTGTTTGAGAAAGATTTTGAGAAAAAGATATTGAGAGAAAAGAAAGAGTTTCAAGAAAAATATATAGTTCCCAGCAATAATCAAAACGTTTATTTAAAAATTGAAGTCGTGCTCGTATTTTGTATGCCTCAAATTTGTAGAATGGATATCTGCCACTTGTATAGTTAATGTATGCAGCAGGGGTGCAAGCAACAAAGGGATCGTACACAAATTACTTCACGCTAAATTTCAACTTTTACGACACCATCCCCCCTCTCCCTTTGTGACACTTTTTGTATGAGTCCTCCAAAAATTTTTTTAAAGCTTGCCATGCTTGACTTGAGTCAAATTGTGTGCCGTCTTCATACAATTGATTGAGTTTGATGCACAAGTTCAAATCATGTAAGGAATTCATAAATTAAATAAATTTATCACAAATTGTTTGAAAAGCAAAGTTTAAATGTAGTATTTTTTCTTATCGTAGAAAGCACTGATCGGATTTTTATTCTTAAAAAATTGTTTATTTCATGAGCTAGGTAAGCTAGGTGCTTCCTTAGCAGATTTCACTTTTTTAGTACTTTATGGGATTCTCACAGAAAATCATTTACTATAGATTAGTAGTTTATTCAACCGATTTTTCCTGGAGTTTCTGTAGACTTTCTGAACTCATCAAAAAAATTCTTGAAGAATCGCTATCAGATTGCTTAGAAAAATGTCTACGAGAATTCAACCAGAGAATGCTTGAGGAATTAAGGAATAACATACTTATTACCTATAAATTCCAATTGCAGATTCCAAATGCCATCAAGCCGTTATTCTAATAATTTGTTTAGAATTTTCTGAAATTACTGAGGATTTATTCAAGAAATTCTAGGAGTCTCATCAGAATTGTCTTCAGGATTACCACGCAAGGATTGTTTCCAAAAATTCTTCACAGTATTCACCAAAAATTTCTCCATCGTTGCCTTTGAGGTTATTTTTAAAGTTTCTCTTCAGATTTATTTAACAAATCTTTCCGCTAATCTCTCGGAAAATCTCAGCAAAAAAATATTCATTATTTCCTGCAAAAAAATCTTTAAATGATTCTTTTCTTTTTTGATTTTTCTTTGGCATTTTATAGATTGATTTTGACATTTAACTAGATATTTCATCAACAATTACACATATGATTCAATTGGGGTAATGCAATTTCTCTGAGACAATATCCGCAGAACTAATTGATTTTATCACTTAAAATTCTCCATGGTTTTCTTTAGATTACTCTAAAAATCATTAAAAGGTTGCTCCTTCGCATTTCAATTAAACTATGCTGATAAAATATATTCCAAAAAATCATCAAAAATTCCTAGTTCGAAAAAAAAAATAACATTTCTAGTCAATTACGACAAGTACTATTCCATGTAAATAATTCAAAAAGTCCAAGAATTTTATCATGGATTTCTTTAAAAATTACATTATTGTTTTCCCTGGGATTTTGTCCAACGATTTTTTTTCGATAAATTCACCAGAGATCTAAGTATTTTTCTTTCGTTAGTGCTATTTCTTTCGGGCTGCAAATCTCGTCAATAAAGATAATAATAATTTTAGAAATATTTCCACAATCTTACCAAAAGATATTGTAATTCATTCTTGAATTCCTCGAAAAATTTCTCGCATAAATTCTATCAGATATTTCTTCAAATTCTAGAAATTATGCCAGAAATGCTATCGTTGGGATTCTTTTATAAATATCTTTAGTTAATTCATCTAGTCTCCATAATTGTTCAAAAACAACTCCAAGCCTTCCTCAATGAATTTCTTAGGTATATCATTACAAATTACTCTACATATCACACCATATGTTTTACCAAGTATTTCTTATTTATAATAGATGTGTAAAGTAACAGATGCAAAAAAAATGGAAAAACTTTAAAAAAAATGTTTTGATAATTTGCTAACTTCCTGTCGGAAGATTTGAGAATTTACCGTAGAATTTCTGGAACATCTAAATGAAATTCCTTGCATTATGTCCCACAGAAATTCTGAAGTGGTTTTTGTAGAATTCAGTATAGAAATATAAAAGTCAACAATGGACAATGTATGTTAATACAGATGGATTTATAGCTTAAGGTATTAGCATCGAATATCTAAGAAAATTTTCTTCAAAAACAGATTTTTTCCTAATTGCGGAAGTTACACACGAACGTTTGTTTGGTGAAACTATTACACTGCGTAACAAAAATGACATTTTTGCGTGTCTCAAGGATCAAAATGTGTGTCTCGAGTAGATTTGAGGTTGCTGAATCTGATGCCATTTTCAGAAATGTTTCAGCACGTCACAATTTTCAGCTACAGGTCGCCCAAGTTGTATAAAACATTGATTTTATTGATATTTATATGAAATTTAAAGTATAATTTATCGTAAATTTTTGTGATCAAATCCACTGAGCATGCTATTTTTTACTTAAACTTTCATTTTGGAATAAGTTTGGTTGAAATTGCGCGATTTAATTTAAATTAAACCGATTTTTTCGACATGTTTTCTGTCTCCATATAAAATTTTTCGTTTCTCTTATATGGGAAAATACAATAATTTTTAAAACCATCAAAAAATATTTTTTCCGCATCAAAAGTATTATAAAGTTTGCCGATAAGTATTGTTATAAAGATAAAGTTTGAATTCTATGGCAAATTAAGCAAATAAATTGCCATACAAGCTGGCAAACTTGCATGCAAGTTGACTAAAATAGTCATTTTTTGCATTTTCAACAGCCAATATCTCAAAAACTAGACGTGCTATGATATTTCTGGAAACGGCAATGGATTCAACAACCCTTAATTGAGTGATTAGCGGTATTTTGGTGCTTGAGACAAAAACGTGTTCCGCAGTGTTATGATTAAAGTGCAGTAGAACTTTTTATGATTTGCAAAGTTTAAGTCCTTAGAGTACCTCAAGCGTCGGTCATGCGAAGGAAAGTGAAACTACAAAATACTGAAGCAAGCAAAACAAACATACAGGCAACGAAACAACCCCGGGAGGGTCCATAATAGGCATTCGGACAACAGTTTTTCAAATGCATATTTCGCTAGAAAAATCGAATGATTTTGTATGTTTCATAGACGTACTACGAAATAAAGACATTGAATTTGTTATTAGACTCCACAAAACGTATATGCGTCTGAGATATCATTGCGGAAAAGCGTCTAGAATGAATTTCAGCTACTAAGGGGTCTATTACTAGCATTGAAACCCTAATCTTTTCTCAAGAAATCACCGGATGTTTGATGAAATGCATAAAAAACAATAAATTTCTTACAAAATACACCGGAATCTTTTTTAGTAATTCCCCTCAAATTCTAGCAGAATAATTTTCTATGACTTCTAGATTTAAGATTTGGGGTCTTCCTTATCCAAGTGGTTAGATTTCGCGGCTATAAAGTAAAGCCATGCTTTTAGTAATGAAAATTTCCTTGAATGCAAAAATGGCAACTTTGGCAAAGAAAGCTCTCAGTTAATCACTGTGGAAATGCTCATAAGAACACTAAGCTGAAAATCAGACTCTGTCCCAGTGAGGACGTAATGCCAAAAAGAAGAATAAGAAGACTTAAAGATTCCTGAAAATTCTGCCAGAAAGCTTCTAGGCTTTCCTCTAATTCCGTCCTGGAATCTCACAAGGAATATTAATAATTTCACATTATTTGTAGTGTAAATATGCAACAAATCTGCCATTCCTTTTATATGCCTCACGCTTCATTTTACATGGATTTTGTTTACAGTATAGCATCACGCTGTATTTTGCATGGCTTTTTTTTAGGTGCAGCTTCAGTTGACAGCTCAACGCTACTCGTATGTAGTAAACGCTCATGTTCGAAAGTAGTACGTACTACATATTCGAAAAGTTTTTTATTCATACCAAAAGTGTAGTAAACTCTGCGGATTTTGTTTTTGAGTAGATGCTACAAGTAATAAAGAAAAGTGCTTTTTATTCATAGCACCCAATATTTCCCATGATTTTTTTTTGTTATTTGGATCCTGTTTATGTTTGATGAAATGTCTGATTTTTCAATAAAACGATAATGATGAGTACAATTTTTAATTTCAAATGCTCTTAAACTCCACGATTTTGCGTCTATCATACAAACATAACTGTTTTAGTATTATATGACACACAATCTTTGCTTTACTTTTTGCTGGACGTATAACAAATTTCGCCATAAACGGCTAAACAGGTAGAGTGACCTAGTTTCAGAGATTAGTGAAATATTGTTTGTATCTTTGTACTTGACGCTGGATGAAAATTGTTTCGTATTACAAAACTGATAGTTTGCTCAACGAAATCATTAGTTGTTTTCTGCAACGAAACGGTTTCGTAGATACAATTAGTAGAAAATACTGTATTTTATTCCAGCAAAGTAACCCTGTCTGTCGAATGCACTGAAGCTCCAAAAATTCATACACTTTGTTTCAATGCTCGTTCTCAATACGAAATGAATTTCAATAACAAAATGTTTGGTACAATATAAAGTTGTTTATTTCGACATGGAGATTGCATTTTGTTTCTCCTTCTTATTTTCTTCTTTGCATAACGTTCCCACTGAGACAAAGCCTGCTCCAAAGCTCAGTGTTCTAAGAGCACTTCGACAAGTATTATATGATAGCTGTCTTTTCCAAAGCTGAAAAGCAGGCTCTAATTATTGGAGAAGTACATATAGACGAAAAGGAAAATAGTTATACTCATCATGGCCGCTTATTATAGAGCATATCAATCGAGATTAATGTGGCTGTTAAAACATTTGTCACAACCTACCTTCAAAATCGCAGGTGCCAAAGTTGAAAAGCTTCTGACCCTCATAGATATACTCTTGCAATCAAACTTTAACAACATAATGTATAAAACGCCTTCGTTGCCTTTAACCGGTCACGATTTCTGCTAACCAGTGAATAGACCAAAAGACAACACAAATGCTTCGTCATTTGAGCTCTGACTTTGAAGATCAGATCAGTTCCATCTCCCATAACTTCTCTGTTCTCGAAAAATCAATGCATGCACATCGAATCGGAGTCGGACAAGTGCTATTACAATCGTTGGGTGTTCTGCAGAACTACATATCATCCACGCGCACGCACGTTCTTACAGGCACATAGCCTGCCACTTCAACAATTCTCGCAGCAATTCGCATGTGCAGTCATTTTTCATCCGATCAGTCAGTCGACTGCACTGGAAGGCCATACCAGCCAATCTTGAATGTGATGCAGGTTCGAGTGCACACACAGAGCTATTCAACGCCAGATCTCCCTTATGATGTCATATAGGTCAACAGCCCTCGCTAATCGCTTTGAATTGCAGAGTCAGTCGCAGTGAATTCTCACCACCAATCCTATAGCTTATATGTCCCCGGATCGATTTTTAACTTCAGAACGTTTTAGTCTATAGACACTAAAAGTGAAAGCCGTATGTAACAACGGGCAACCTCAGACGCGCTGTGAGACCCAATGTTCGTGAAAAAAAAACTAACGAGACAGACTAAAGTGCAGGGCTGGTAGGGAGTCACTTATTAGTGACTTAATCCCTTTTTTAAGCAAGTCTCTATAAAGTCTCTTTTTAAGTTATTTCTACAAAAGTTTTTTTTTTTCGACAATAAGACAATATCTTCAACTATTTTAGACTAAAACTCCGAGAGATATTATTAGTTGATATTTTTTTAAAGTTAGGTCATCCCAAAAAACAACTTGATGGCTGATGTGTATTCGAATCGGCCTATAAATAACTCAAATATAAGCCTCAAAAAATTGATAGATATTTCAATCCAACTTTTCACGAGCGTTAATGGCTGCCGCAAATAGGCTCGCTTTCTGATAGGGAACATAAGATTTGACGTTTGGCTTGGGTCCGATCAATAGAAAACGACCCAAGCCAGACGTCAAATCGACTTATCCCTACCAGAAAGTGAGCCTGTTTGCGGCAACCATTAGCGCTTTTAAAAACCTGGATACTACTATATTACGAGACCCCCGTATATTCCTAATGTGACAGTTATGCGATTATATTTAGCAATGTAACAAAACAACTTGGTATTTTTTTCTCGAATTTCCTAGAACAATATCACAGATTTTATTAAGTTGGTGGAAAGTATTTATGATTTGATGACGTTCCACGGTATTAACTTCTTCGGTTAATTAAAACGGTATTAATATCTTCAAAAATGTCGAATATGACAAAAATGCAGTTATGGGTAGATATGTAATGAACTGAAATTCAAATGATAACGTTCAGAATAATAACTCTTTATTTAAACGGAAAGTCAATATTTTCTCAAATCTGCTCACTAAAATAACTATATGGCACAACTTTTCGCTACCAGCCCTGAATCTGGCTAAGGGGGAGTGTAGGGCTGTGTATAAAATGATCAGATATGAAGTAATACTACACACAGGTAATGGCACATAGCTCCTTGAGCGGCGCGACGGATTCAATGCGTCGGAACATCGAACGGTTCACGTGAACCGACGGCTGCGGCTGCTGTAATGATGTCAATATTTATTGCTTCTACTGCAATTATTCTGCGAAAGGGAATTATTAGATACGAACAGTCACCCTGGAGCTATTTGGCTGTAGATGACAAATGTCAAATCCGTATGCTGATATTGAGCGCTAATTGTGGGGAATTTTGATTGTTGCCTTGGCAAGTTGATATGTTCTCGAGTTCATGAGCGATCTAGTAGCAAACTGTCAGCGGATGTCATCAGCTGAACATCAACCCCTATCATTACCCAGCGAAGAACTCATTACCAATCCCATTCAACCCTGAGTCAAAATTAAACCATCCGAACGGCAACTTAGCGTCTACGGCTGAAAGAGAGCGTGGCTACTCGCCAAATGCATCTTCGCTACATCCGACTATTCCTACACACTTGTCTTAATCTTATTCTACCCTAGACTAAGCACATTATCACAGAGAAACAGACGTTTCTATGAGAACAAATAACATAATGAAATGTCTTCGTGTGCCGTAAGCCGGAAGAAAAATTCATAAGTAAGGTACAATGGGGGGGAATTGTACAGTGCGATAAGTGGATCATTAGTTCATATTATGTATAAAAATTTGAATATTTTGAATGTCTGTCTAAAATTGAATAATACATAATAATAATTTTTCAACACATAGTTAACCTGTCAGTTGTAATTGAATGAATAACAATAAAAAAAGTTTTTTTCTCTAAATAAACACAAATACGTTGGACATCAAGGTGGTTTAAAAATCTTTTTTACTCCACACCACTCATTCGATTCTAGAAAAAATGTGAGTGTCCTCCCTAAATTTGAACTCAATTGGATGAAAACTGAGACATCATAAGCCCTTCAAAGTTTGTATGGAATTTACTATGGGAAAAGCAATCAATATATTCAATCGGTCACAGTGTTTACCCATATGCTCTGGAGGGTTAGAGCTATGCTGATACTGTTAAATACATTCATCAGCTACAACTTTGTCGAAGTCCGTTTTCAAATCTGACGTCTCAGCAATTAGTTAAATTATCTTCGGCAACGTTTGAGGAGACCAAAAACTATACATAAGAATTTGGATAATAGAAATCGACATAGCGTTGGAATGATATACCGTTTTGATTCATATTACGGACAGCTTCAAATTCCGGACACTCTACTTTGAATGGGAAACATTTCACGCGAAATGTTTCAATTTTTGCTGTTCAAAAGTTCTCAATTTCAAGGCTCGTTTTAGTAAACTTTTTCCATGAATATCTTTGAAAATTTATAATGCCCAACTACCTTAGATATCAATTTGGTGGTTTAACGATTTCTATTGATGATTTGACTGTTCCATTAATGATTATCATGAGCAGTCCGGAATTCGATTCAAAGTGTCCGGAATATGAGGCAAAAGTGATGAAGCGTCCGGAATAAGAATCATGAAAAGGCCACACATTATGATTTATTTAAAATTATTGAAGTTGTGGAAGCCTATTCTTTATTCACCTTTCGAAAATAAAGGGCTTCCGACGCTCGATAGCGCTAAGGAATCATACAGAATGATTTATTCTGTATGCTCTATGCTGGGTTATATTTCCCTGAGTCCTTAAGGGTCCGTAATATGAATCAAAACGGTAATTACGGATTGTTCTTTCGAAAGCTTATCCCTTACTATGTTGCAGGTCGGTGAATCTAAGCCCTAACATCAAGGAATAGCTTTTTGAAATTGGAAAAGCTTTGAAAATGAAGGAAAAACGTGAGTCGATAGTGACGTCCGACACTCTGTGGTCATACTGTGCCTCTATAAATACTGTCATCGCTATACATGTACCAGAATCTTTCACTTCCGCGCTGTTGATGACTTTGATCGCTCAATACGCACCCAACGCGACCACATGGTGAGCACGGATGCAAAAATGGTGAAGCAACGCGCGGCTGTAGCAAGTGACAGTGCTTATACCTACATGCATAAGCCACTGCAATTTGAATAAAGATTTAAATTTCAAGGCGTTCTGAACTTGACCTATATATCGGACCCAGGCAATCGGCTGATGAATTTTAGATGTTTTTTCTCACTTTTTTGAATTGCTGCCAGAGTGACATGTATGAAACCAGAAAAAAAAGCTCAGGGGTTCTTTCGCTTTTGTTTTTGGTAACCTGAGTTATAAGACCGTAGAGCTGATGCCGATATGTTCAAGGGTTGAAAAATGATTTCTTGATTCAAAGGAAAAAAATAAGCAATTTATCAATCAATTTACAATTTTAGTCCATGATTGCAATTTATTGCAATGAAATTATACAAATTAGAAATTAAGGAGTCCAAAGTCGTCAAACACTCCTAGAATAAAATATGTTCAATAATATTTATATATTTATTTATAAATTTTGTATTTGAGAATCATTTGAAATAATTCATTGTGCAGCAGTATTTGCGGTGTAATGGACACAATAAACGAAAGCTCACTTTGAAATTATAAAATAGCAATCATTTTCAGCTACTCACAGTTAGCTTCCGAGTGTTGCATTGATTAATAATAATAAAAAAAAATCAAATGTCAAAAAACGTCACAACATTTTAGGTTGCAAACAAGACGAACAAAAGGCGTCTGGTAAAAGTGAGATCGTAAATTTCGTGTAATTTAGAAAAATAATGAGATTCTTTCTTTTATCATTTCTTAAAACTTGAACATAATTGCACTGTTTGCTTCAATTTGGAAGTGATCTTTGACCTTTACAATACAAGCTCTATTCTTTGGAGACGTACCTAATACTAAGAATAAAAAGCTACATAATACAGTCAGCAGCATTTCTGTATGGATTATATGACTGCAACTGAATTTCACACCGGTTGACGACTAATTCAATTATACTGCAAGATTAACAGCCACGAGCTGTGAAATGCACCGCTTAGCTAATAGGTGACAATGGAACCAAAATTTACGGATAAAAGATAAGGCGGAATCCACAAATTACGTAACGCTCTAGGGGGGGGGAGTAGGCTCAAGCGTTACGGCTCGAACAAAAATTTAAAAAAATTCATACAAAAAGCGTTACGGACGGGGGGCAAAATTTTCCAATTCTAGCGTTACGTAATTAATGGACGCTGCCTAAGCAGGTGCCAAAATTGAGTAGAAGTTGTCTGTATCAGAAATAAGACCGTTATGCCTTGTTATGAGATACGTTGAGCTACATAATAACAAAAAGTGATGAAATTGTTACATTGGCTGGAGTGAATCCAATTATGACTTCATACTATCTCTAAGAATGTACAATAATATTGTTGCCTAATACAAAACATCTAGATACGAACAATGAGTGTAATTATTGAAATGATACTACTAATAAATAAAAAAAAATATAACGTTTAAAGCGTGTAATTCATCACAGCACAGCTTTTGGATTTTACCAAAGGTGACAAAAAGCAAATGAGAAAACATATCAGCACTTCCAAAAGCAACTTTTTGCAATTTCTCATCGTAATAGGCTGATTTTCATCACGCCGTCAACCCGTCATGGAATGGCCTACTTTCCCGCATTGTCGTATGAGTCTATTACCTAACTGAAAAACGCATGGTTCGCAACGTAATGGTTCATTATGCAACGCTTTTCAGTTACGTAATGAAGCACATGTGATTTATATAACTATCATTCTTATGTAGAAAAACGTAGAGGTCTGTTCATTTTTGTTCATAGGATTAGTAATTATCATTATTGGTGCTGGGGAGCTGTGTAATATTTTCCGCTCCTACTGTTGCTCTGGATTTTTCATGTGGACTTCTGCCGCCGTTATTTGCACTGGACTAGGAACAGACGATCTTGCAGCCGAGGTACTGGGCGCATATGTTGGAACAGCATAACTGGAGTGAGGAACTGTCGATGTTGATGGAAAAACGTTTTCTTTTGCGGTATTTTCATCTGGGATTCCCAGAACTTTTCCATCCATTTCCATTTTTTGTTGCAAGGTATTTTTGACATATCCTTCAGCAACAGTTTAAGATTTTCATCACCCTTGCCTATTCAGAACAGAAATATCTACCCCAGAATCTGGCAGAAGATACGTGAACCATCGACGAGTAATCTGCTAGTAACGGTAGCTTCTGAAATTTTAGATTAGAGTTCTCCGGTAGGAGACCAGCCAGGGCCACTTGCGCATGACTTGTCATGGATATTTACATGTTATGTCATGTAAACTTCAATTATGTATCGCGCAATCCAGCAGGATCCTGTGGAATTACGTGACATAAAACACAATTTTACATGATTTCAGACTTAAATTTACATGACTTCATGTTGACATCGCAGATATGAAGTTCACATGACGTGTAATCTTCATTATTTTTTACAAGTGTTGAGTTCAACATCTTTGTGATGAGAGCTTTGAAAATGTCTACGATTGGGCGAAATTCTTCAAAGGCCTTGTCTACGAACATTCCCCCATATCAAATGATACCTTACCTTACTAGTCAGGCTAAGTCCTGGGTGACTTCTGCACATCTCCATTCGTCTCGGTCCATGACTGCCTGTCGTCAGCCACACATTCTGTGAAGGATTCGCAGATCGTCCTCAACTTGATGGATCTGTCTTGCTCGCTGTGCACCTTGTCGTCTTGTGCCGGTCAGATTGTTTTCGTGAACCTTTTTCACTGGATTGTTAACCGACATTCTGGTGACATGCCCGGCCCACCGCAACTTCTCAATTTGTGTGAGGAGGACGATGGTTCATTCTCCCAGCAGCTGGAGCAATTCATGGTTCATTCGGCTTCTCCACTCCACCGTAGATGGTTGGCAACATTGGGGGGGCGCATTGATCATCTGCACGTAGGGTCCAGATAGCCGTAGCGGTAAACGCGCAGCTATTCAGCAAGACCAAGCTGAGGGTCGTGGGTTCGAATCCCACCGGTCGAGGATCTTTTCGGGTTGGAATTTTTCTCGACTTCCCAGGGCATAAAGTATCATCGTACCTGCCACACGATATACGCATGCAAAAATGGTCATTGGCATAGTAAGCTTTCAGTTAATAACTGTGGAAGTGCTCATTAGAACAATAAGCTGAGATGCAGGCTCTGTCCCAGTGGGGACGTTACGCCAGAAAGAAGAAGAACGTAGGGTCCATGTTTCGTACCCATAGAGGGGTACCGTTCTAATCAGCGTCTTGTAAATAGTTAACTTCGTGCGATGGCGAACTTTGGTCTATCGAAGAGTTTTGCTGATTCCAAAATAGGCACGATTTCCAGACACGATGCGTTTCTGAATTTCTCTGCTGGAGTCGTTTTCGGCGGTCACCAGGAATTCTTCGACCACCGTCAATATAAACTCGAGATGTGGGCGTGCCGTGATCTCTCCTGAGCGCACGATAATTGGTACGATCCAACCTGTCGCCCTTTTAGAAGATGGGACATACGACACTTTCCATGCTTTCCATCCATTTCTCCGGTAGTACTTCATCCTCCCAAATCTTGGTAGTAACCCAATGCAGCGCTCTTGTCATTGCATCACGTATTTTAGAAGATCGCTTGGTAGTTGGTCCAAAAATCTACTCTTGTGCGGTGTTGCAGCACTTTTTCCCATGGTGCATTCTTCTCATCCTTCAACTTCTCGCATTCGCCGTCGTACCTACCAGTCGATTTTCTGCCGCTAAACCATGTTCTACTGCTGCGATGCTACCAATGGCAGATCGGATGTGCCTCCAGACTAGACCTGTGCGCCGCCGCGCCACGCCGCCGCCGCCGCCGATCAATTTTACGTCACGCAGACGCCGAGTGAGGCATCGGCGGCGCGCCATACGCCGATCAGCACTTCGCCGCCGATTTTGTGTTTTCACGCCGAAAAATAATTTGGCTTGTAAAATTTGATAACTTTATTTTGAAAAAATGCTCTACAAAATAATTCATTGTTGCTTAAGAAATTTCTATAAGGATTCTTACAGGAATTCATCAAGGAATTAGTCCAAGAATTCCTCTATGTATTTCTTTGGGAACTTCAGGAATTTTTCTATCAACTCCATCTTGAAACCTTCCAGAGATTCTTCAGTGATTTATCCTGGAATACATACACGGATTTTTGCTTGAACTCCTTCAGAGTTTCCTGTATGAATTCTTTCAGATAATACCGTCGATGGGGGGATAATGGGTCTAGGGGGTGAGATTGGGTCAAAACGGAAGAATATGATTTATGAAATATTTCTGCTAATAACGCTGATATTTCTAAAATTTATAATTCACATGTTAGAGAGCATATTATAACACATAATTAATCACAATATACATTTTTAGAAATAGTAGTTTTTGTTAAAAAATCAACAAACTTGTATGTTGTAACTAGAAAAAAATTACAACATTTAAATTCTTCTGTACAAAGTATCGCGCATGTACTTTTATCTTTAGTATTATGTTAGTAGAAAGTTGAAAGTCTATTCAATACACTTCACTCGTATTTTCCAGAATCTATTTGATTTTTCCATAAAAATTTTAATTTTTTCAGTACGGTGTCTAAAATATTAGAAATGGGGGTGAGATTGGGTCATATAAGAACGATTGTGAATGAATTCACAAGTCTACGTTTTTGTCGTTTTACGGTGCTGAGTACTCTTTTATCATTAAGATGTTTTTAGTCTTTCTAAATACAGCATCGCATAAACATCAAACAAGTCTACTTGAGGATTGAATAACAATGCAAAACATTTTGCCAACTTCTCAAACCAGCAACTGTTTTTCGTATGCAACAACATCGTAAAATTTTATCAATGGATTTTTTTTTATTTAATTATTTGTGAGTATTTTCATATCATTGAAACATTTCACGGAAGTACAAATGAGTTGGATCGCTGAAATACCGAGATTCTGACGTCAACGACTTCCGGAAATATTTTGATCGTGGTATGTCGCATCAAAATTTAACTATTTACGAAGGTTTAAAATAATCGCAATTTCAGTACACCTTTGCCTTTATGTCAGTTGGAATGAGATTTCGAAGACAATTTGAAGGAACAAAACAAGAAAATTTATGTAAAATTGACAATAAATGCTGGGTTTACATATTTTTTTCATAGCTCTTCAATTCTTCGGTAAAATCGTACTTTTAAGTGTTTTTATCATACTTGTGAAACAACTTAGATGTCTTTTCGTTTTTTTGCATCGTATTTCATCAATATTTTTCAGCTATGAATGGTTCTGCAACCATATTCTCAAAAACAAGTTATTTCAATTACAGTGACCCAATGTCACCCCCTCTATGGGGTGAGATTGGGTCATTTTTTCATTCACTTGTAGTGCCGTAGTGAATTAAAATTTTTCTTTGATTTTTTTCTTTGACGGTTGGTATTGTACCACCAAAGTACATACACACCAAATTTGGAGTTTATTGGAGTTAAATTGCGGCAGTTATTCAATAAGCAATTCGTACATATCCTTTTTTGACCCATTCTCACCCCCAACGACGGTATTTTAGAATTCTTACAAGACCAGTAATTACTCTAAGAATGCTTACACAGATTCTATCAGTAAGCTTTCAACTAATTTTAAAAAATCCTCGATAAAAATCAATTGATTTTTTTCCAGGAGTTCCTCCAAGACACTACTCAGGAATTTTTATAGAAGGATTATCAAATATTTCTCAAATAATTGAAAGAAATATATGCCTAGGAGTTATTGCCAAAGAAGTTTTTTCAAAAATTTCTCGTGTTATAACAAATAATGCAACAATTTATTTGAAAAAAAAACCTGTAGGAATTCTTCTATAAACCTACAAAAAAGAGCCTTTGCGGGAGTTCTTCATATGTTTCTGCACTAATTCCTCCAATTATTTGTTTAAGGAACACTTCAGAAAGTCCGTTAGTAATTGCTTCGAACGTTGTTATAGGGATTTATCGAGAAATTATTGCAAAGATGCCTTCAAGATTTCTGCCTGCACTTTGGAATTTCTCCAAGCATTACACGGATATAGGATACCTACATTTCTCAATTGCATTTGTGAGTAGGTAATCCGTTGAGGATTACTCTTGAAATTTATTCAGAACTTATAGAAGATACTTCTTTGAGATTATCCGTCAAATGTTCATTTAAAAAAAAATCCAAAGAAAATACTTTAAAGCTTGTTTAATGACTCTTGGACTGTCTAGTAAATTTTACTCGATTATCCAACCTGTACTTTAAAAAAATCCTTTGCTAATTTCGACAAGAATGCTTTCAGTAAATTCCGTAACGATTTTTGAAAAAACAAAAAAGATTTTAGTATGGTGGCAATGTGAATTTCTATAAGCGCACCTGTATTTTCGATGTAAATTTTTAATGAATTGATAAACTAAATAAGCAACCATTGCTAAAGAAAGTAATTCACCAAACACAGCAGAAAAATAAAACAAAAGTGGTTTCACAAGCAAATATTCCACTTTTGAAACCCAAAAAAAAAACACTTTATGCACATTTTTATCGTTCTTTCCGAGCGGTTGAATGATAGATTTCTAAACTTGTTATTGACTTTACTACTTTTATTGAACTAGAATATAGAAAATAATAACAATTTTCTTATGGAATAACAAGATAACCAAGTCAATAACTGGTTCAGTTTTTCATTCTCGCTAGAGTTTCGGTTATTTCCCATAGCATGTATACTGTAATTAATATAGTATTACATATTAGCTTAATGTTATTCGGCTAGAATAAATTGTGTTTGATGGAAAAGTGTTGTGCTAATTGGAGTTCCACGCACTACAGGTATTCCTCTTAGAGCTCCTGCAGAATTGTTTCCAGGATTTATGCAGCTAATTCAATAATTTCTGCAACTTTCACGTGCATAAGCAAAATATCGCTCATAATACAGTGGATCCACAATTAAGAATCATCCACAATTTATGAATCAGCTGACTTTAAATGACAAAATAACAACAAAAATCAACACAAAACATCACGTAAACAATTTTACTCAAAATAAATTATAAGCGAAAATGTTTCCGTGATGTTTTGTGCTATTTTTTACTGTTATTTTGTCCTTTAAAGGCAGCTGATTCATAAATTGTGGGTGATTCTTAATTGTGGATTCACTGTACCGCATATAAATCTGTTCGAAAATGTTCATAATGCACCAGTTCATGAATTACTCAATATTAATTCTTCAAAAAAGTGAAACCTATTTAATGTTTCTCCAAATATCCTTCTTTTTCTTTCGGGAATATTATTAAACAATCTTATTAGTAGTTTTTGTGATACTCCTGAAGATCTTTCAGGAAATTATGTTTTATTTAAGACACTTTACCATTTGTCATGGCATTCGTGTCTGATTAATTTTTCAGGAAATGCACAATGGGTTTCTTCAAGGATACGTCCAAAAATTCTGCAACGATTCTGCAACCATTTCTTCTAAAATACTAACTGAGGATACGACCTAGGACTCCTTCAGTAATACTTATAATGATGCGCACGATTTTTTCTTGTATTTCTGAAAGCATTCCTCCAAAGTTTTCTCCAGAACATCTTCCAAGCAAGTTTTTACTAGCACATATATTTCTGCTAGAATTTCAATAACGTCCTTTACTTTTTTTTTTCAAGGTTACTTGGAGAATTCTTCAAACATTCGTGCAAGAATTCTTCGAATAGTTTTCCCAAAAGTCCAGCAACAAATTTCCAAAGATCCCTCTTACACAGTGTTCCTATAAATCACACACATTTTTCTGTGGTAATTTCACCAAATATTCTTATGAGTTCCTTTCTGGTTCGTCGAATATTTTTCCTGGTTCCCAATTATTTTCCCAAAGATTCGTTCAAGATTGTTTCGTATATTTCGACTCTCACTTAACAATTGTGGAAGTGCTTGTAGAAAACTAAGCTAAGAAGTAGGCTCTGTCCCAGTAGGAACGTAACACTGAAAAAAAAGAAGACAAACTTTATGTTTATGTTTATGTTTATGTTTAAATTGCAGCGCCTATACCGACCAAGAGTTGGTTGCAGAGGATAAGCCCTGTCGAGGCTGGTCCTTTGTAACATTGTTTAAGTCGAATAGGAGAAGCAGTTTGCCTAGGCTACTTCTGCTACATGTTGTGCTATATGCACTGGCCCCTCCCCGAAGAAATACCGTAAGGTAGTTCCGGGGAGATGAGGGTCTGAGGCCAATGGTAATGGCGATGCACTGTACACCACTTGAGCAACTCAAAAAGAATTGCTCAAGTACAGTGCATGAGCTGGTTTCAGCGGGTCGTCGTTGGTGCGTCATCCCCGCACTCCCTGAGTTACCTTCTCAGGGGGTCTGTTTGCTTATTTCCCCCTTGTAAAAAACAAAAATACGGGCAAGCAATATGATCGAATTTTAACGCTAACGGTAGTCAAATTCTTCAGACTTGTGCACTTGAAAATTCAAAGTTTGGACACGTTCTATATTCACCTTAATCGATTCTATTTTAATCCTACAGGTACACGAAGTACCAATGGTATGTGCCATGCTCAAGAGAACATTTACGTCGCGTTAATTATCGCGTAATGCTACACTATCTTAACCACCTTTCAACTCTGTCTGCTACCTCAGAGCTCAGCTCATCGATCGAACAACCATGAAACGACAAGAACAGAAGTTCAACATTGCATTGGAAACCAAATCCACCGATCGATTCGCGGCTACGAGGGAGGTGATCGATTCTGCGTGGGTCCCTCCCAATAAAGTGCAGTCAACCGCTTTGTTGTGGCGCGACGCGACAGGTAAGTATAAATTAAGTGGAAGCCTATATTATTTACAAAGAAGGCACCGCTTTGGGAAACTATCGTGTTGCAGCTCACAAACAGTAGGTAGGATAATTATTCACACCGGTAAAGGGCAGCGGAAATGCAGATAAAAAACGTAATGAGCTGGGCCGATGACGACAATGCACCGTATGTTCGACTCCGGAACCAGTCTACACCTTGAAGTTCTGTTATCCTTGGCGCGAGGCCAAAATGCAATGGACCACTTTCATTTTCAGTCCGCATATTTTGTTGCATCTTGACCAGTGCCAATATTTCACTTTGGATACATTCAAGCTGCAGGTTGCCTACATAGTATGGATAAAAATGCATAAATTGGTTTAAAAAAATATCTTTTTATTAGGGTAATCAATGTAATTCTCGTTCTCTGAATAGTAGAGAGGAATATCTATTTAAGTTTAGAATAGCTAATAACATACATATATCAGTTATTACTGGAACTTATTTGAAACCTGGATCCGAACTTTGTTGTTGATCGTAATGATCCACTGAATGGAGCATTTGATGGATCTTCTTATTGACAGGCATATAAAACATCAACTCTTTACGTCATTTGCAACCAAATGTTTTTGAAACTTCGGGAGTTTCTTTTGAAACACAGTTTGGTAAATATACTTTCATTATTGCCTATTTGTCTTTTCAATGCATTGGCAGCAAGTTCATTTACTTCAAACTGACTTGCGAAGATTCACTCGCAAAAAAATAAAAAAATTGTCATTGGTGACATTAAAATAAACTTTAATTTTCCAACATACATTGTTGGAATAATCCAAAGTTATCTGTCAAATCGTACTTACTTGATACTTGATACTTGATGGGCTACAATTCGCTACGATGAATCTGCCCCGAATGGATAAGTCTTCTCCACTGGGCTCGGTCCTGGGCCAATCGCTTCCAGTTGCCCTGAACGTTAAGTGCCCTTAAGTCCTCCTCAACTGCAAAAAGCCATCGAGTGCGCGGTCTTCCATGAAGTCGGCGACCTCGTCTGGGTTCTCTGTTGAATGTTATCTTTGCTTGTCGTTCTTCCGGCATACGGGCAACGTGACCGAGTATACCCCATTAGGCATAAAGACGTTAGGCATAAGGACGTTAGGCATAAGTATGTTAGGCATAATGGACGTTAGGCATAAAATACGTTAGGCATGATGGACGTTTGGCATAAAATAATTCTTATCATATCGAAAATTGTTCGGGTCTAATTACAAATTCCATTACATTGATGGGGGTGGGTGGGTGTCCTTAAGATGTAACAGTTCGTAAACAATAGTGGAAAATTCATACAAAAAGCGTTACGAGGGGTGGGTTAATTGGTTGATTAGAAATTACTATTTCCGGTGTTATGAAATTGACAATGCATCCATTATCGCAAGATATGGAAGAAGATTGTTATCATGGTCATTGTTATCATTCTAAAGTCCAGTTCAATCCATTTTTGTAAGTGTCCATTTATATTGGCGATGTGCAAGTGTTATTAATTTCTAGCGAAGTTTAGTTTGGTGAGTATATGACATTTTCTGTTATATTTCTCTTACATAATTGGGTTAATTCTAAAGAAGGTAAATCTTCCATATAATTATTAGTACCTATAATACTCATGATTAACTTGAAGACAACAATCTAGAATCAATTTAAAATTTCATGTCATGATAGGTGACATTATCTTCAACAATAATATGCTGGTAATGTGACGTCCATAAAAGCGTTACATTTTCACTCCGAGTCTGTTCATAAATTTAATGTGGTGAAAACAGGTCCTTTGGCTCTTCTGCCAACAATTTTCAATGATTTTCAAACATTTTCGATCAGCCACGTATGAAAGCATTGCCGAAAACACCTTGTAAACATTTGATATTCGTCGAGTTTATCAAGCTCAAATTTAACATAGCATTTAGCATGACGGGCATTTTTTATGGAAATATTCCAATTACATTTCCAATAACTATTAGAACAGCAAAAATTCACAAAACAGCATATAATTGTAATAAGGTCCCATTCTTACAGTCATTAAATTGACCGTGTAAGTATAAAGAAATGATTTAAAGAAGGGAAAATGTATGATGGAAGTATTAAGAGCAATAGTGATATAAATTTTTGAAAAAGTTTGTCTCGAAAGCATAGTTTAATTATAAAAGAAGACTAATTTTCTGATAATAAATCTTCGAGCTGTTTAGTAGAATACCTATAAGTAGATGAAAAAACCGAATTTAGTACTATACCATTTAATTCCACTAGAGTTTGTATCCTTTGACAGATACGCGTATTTCGACCTCAACTGTAAGGCCGTCTTCAGTGTCGTGTACTAGACTCCTTCCCTACTTCCCTACCCATTATTATTTTTTAACTTAAAATTTATGAGCTTTAGGTACATTCCAGGGATGGAATGTACCTAAAGCTCATAAATTTTAAGTTAAAAAATAATAATGGGTAGGGAAATACGTTTATACCTAGTGTTAATATATAATGTGTGCATACGATGGTTTTCTTCAAGTCGAGTCTAGTACACGACACTGAAGACGGCCTTACAGTTGAGGTCGAAATACGCGTATCTGTCAAAGGATACAAACTCTAGTGGAATTAAATGGTATAGTACTAAATTCGGTTTTTTCATCTACTAATTTTCTGTTTAAAAAATTAGCAGCACTAATTCCAATATGTAATTTTGTTTATAAATATAAAGAACAGCCTTCAATTTAAAGAAGGGATAATCTGTGATGAAAAATTTGCCAATAATGTGTGTTCAATCAAACTCAAAAGATGAGCAGCATTTACAGCGTCGTTCATATTCTTGGCATTACGCCCCAACCCAAGCTCTTAGCTGAATGTTCTAGGAACACTTCCATAGTTATTAACCAAATGTTTGCTTTGCCAATGTGGCTATTTTGCATATTTATTTGTGCACAATACATGAGTACATTTATACTTCATGGCCAAGGATCGACTTAAAACCGAACTAAAATACCTTCAGCAGGGCTTTACTCTATGGTCACAGAAGTTACCACGAAGCTAATGAAGGCAATTAACAAACTTGATATTGTCCTATAAATTGACCTCAAAAGATTCACAACTATGGGCCGACTGCAAGGCAATCGTATTTTAAAGGACACACTTTTGATCTTTGAAGCCCTCCACAATTACCAAAAAAGTCAGCTCACTTTTCACAAAAACAATTGCATTTTTTAATTTTGGAAATTATGCCAATCATCCATTGTGCCTAATGTCCATTATGCCAAACATCCATTATGCCAAACGTCCATTATGCCTATCGTATTTATGCCTATCGTACTTATGCCTAACGTCCTTATGCCTAACGTATTTTTAGCCTAACGTGACCAGCCCAACGCAACCTGCCGTGTTTTATGCGCTTGACAATATCCACCTCTTATACACGAGTATTGTTCGCAGCACTTTACGTTCAAACACTCCAAAAGCTCTCCGGTCGACTTCCTTCAATGTCCATGATTCATGGCCATATAGGACAACCGGAAGGATCAGTGTCTTGTATAACGTGAATTTTGTTTGTTGCTGGTTACGGAGCCCGTAGAAAGCCCGATTCGCAGCTGCAATACGTCTTTTCACCTCTCGGGTAACATTATTATCGCATGTCACTAGTGTTTCAAGATACACAAATTCTTCCACCACTTCAAACTTTTCACCACCTAGCACCTTTTCGCTACCACTAACACGTCCGGACCCACGTTGACCACCAGCTATCATGTACTTCATTTTTGTGGTGTTGATCGTGAGCCCGATCCTCGCTGTCTCCCTCTTAACGATCAACGCTCCGTCATCGTAATCATCGTCATCATCGAAACTTCAAAAGCAGTTTTTCTGTTCAAAACTAAAAATTATTCGATGAAAATGTGTTCACTGTGTTTCGGTTGGAGAATAGAATACAGTGAACACATTTTCCTGTACATTTTCTTGATTTTGAACAAAAAAACTGCTTTTGAAAATTCCGAAATCAATAACGGATCCTGCCCCCTTAAAAGGCACGAATGCCTCTTCCACTGCCCGACGGTCAATCCCGATGATGTCGATATCGTTCGCAAAGCCAAGGAGCATATGAGAACGTGTGATAATGGTACCGCTTCTCTGCACACCGGCTCTCCTGATAGCACCTTCGAGCGCTATGTTAAGGGGGCAGGATCCGTCATCGATTTCGGAATTTTCAAAAGCAGTTTTTTCATTCAAAATCAAGAAAATTTACAGGAAAATGTGTTCACTGTATTCTATTCTCCAACCGAAACACAGTGAACACATTTTCATCGAACAATTTTTAGATTTCAACAGAAAAACTGCTTTTGAAGTTTCGATGATGACGATGATTATGATGACGGAGCGTTGAGCGTTAAACAGCAAGTTAGAGAGAGCGTCACCCTGTTTCCATCCAAGGTTACGAATGATGACACACTTGATTTCGATCCATCAAGCGTTGCACGAATCAGTCTAATCAGCTTCGCCGAAAAGCTACAGTATGACCCATAAAAAAATGCGAAAATTGTTTGAACGTGAATATAGCATCCACAAGCGTTATTTTCATTGTTTTTGATAGTGAATGTAATTTCTGACTGTAGTATATTCTGACACAACTTCGCTATCCAGGACAATTTTTGTCATACTTTTCTTACTGTCCTAAATAATGTTATAAAGCAAAGAAGTTCAAAGGTTTTGTCAGCCCAAAGCTAGAAACAGCGTCTGATTGTCGTATACTCTGGTGATAAACTTTCCACCATCAAAAATCACACTTTATTGTTGAAAATTTTAGTTTGTTTGGTATCAGAGGATGGAGGAATTCTTAGAGAACGTGTTTTTCATGATCACAATAAAATATTTTGCCAGGGTCATAGTTTTGAGGGCATTTGCGTCTTATAGATTTGATAGGCCTTTATTTTTTGTTAAGGTTGAATAAAAAATAAATACAGAGGCCTATAATAGATTTTTGAGGATAAAATTTGTTCCATCAGTTAGAGACAGCTTATATCAATACTAGCTCATAGGTTTTGAGCAAAACGGAGCCGCTTATCACACTTATATGAAGGTTCAATCAAAGCTCTGCAAAATGAGTCGTTTTTTCGAAAATATGTTTATGTCTCCAATTACCCAGGCATGAACCAATTCTGTCATTTGATATGGGCGTATGCTGGAGACAAGGCCTGTGAAGAATCCCACGCCAGCGTTGATGTTTTAGAAGCTTTCATCACACAGATATTGAACTCGACGTCCGCATGATAAAATTTGAAGGTATGCTTCCAATTCCTCTCTGGTAAGGTGAAAGTAACAGATAAAAATCATATCCAAAGCGAAAAACTGAGTCTAAATAGACTAAACAATACAAGTAATGAATAATATTTATGTTTCATTCACATTTTCTATGTAAAAACTACCATAAAACATGATATGACCATTTTGGCATTTGTTTATGGGCCATACTGTATGTTAGGACATACAGTATGGCCGTTTCTCATCGTTTCTCTTCACTGAATCGGACGCTGCTTTGAAATCTACAAACAGTCAGATAATGACTCTGCAAGTTGTACTCCCGGAATTTATCTAGGATTTGACGCAGGGTAAACATTTGATCCGTCTTTGATCGGCCCTCTCGAAAACCAGCTTGGTATTCGCCGACAAAAGACTCCTCATGCGGTCTCAACCTTTTGAACAGAATTCCAGACATGATTTTGTACGCCGAATTAAGCAGTGTTATTCCTCGGTAATTGGCGCACTCCAGTTGATGCCCTTTCTTGAACAAAGGGCAAAAGAAACCTTCCAACCAACTAGTAAGCATTTGTTCTTCCTCCCATATCCTCGAAATGATACGGTGAAGGAGTTCGTGCAGCTGCTCACTTCCGTGTTTGAGAAGTTCGGCCGGTAGCTCGTCCTTCCCAGCAGCCTTGTTATTCTTCAGCCCATTTGATCGCTTTTTTTACCTCATCCAGCGTTGGAGGTTCCACAGCCAATTCATCGTCATTGATTTAAATTCTGCTACCAGATCTACTTACGTAATCTCCGTTTAACAATGACTCGAAGTACTCTTTCCACCTGACGGCCACCATTGTTTTATCCGTCAGCAAGTTTCCTTCACGGTCGTTGCACATGGCGGGAGACGGCGCTGTTTTTCTCCACAAACCGGATTCGTAGAACCGTCGCATGTCGTTCTATTCTATAGCTTCTTGCGCCTGAGCAGTTACTGCTTCTTCAATTTTCACGTCGTGTTTTGGGTATTCTCCATAGCAGGGTTGTTAACGTTAATCAACGGTTAACGCCGTTAACGTTAATTTTGTTGTGAATCAACGTCAACGCCGTTGCGTTAATTTTCTCTGTTGTTAACGTCAACGTCAACGGGTTGCGTTAAATTAACGTCAACGGACATCGCTAACCTAGTCGTTGATTAGGTTCCTACCTATCGTGGTATTTGAGCTGCTTTGAAAATTTTGTTTAACCGATAAACAAAGTGTATCTACGCAAACGCCGTATCCAAGGAACATGAATAAATAGTTCGCAAGAAAAGGTTGTCATTTTGATCAACTATTAAGTCATCAAAGGAGCGGCACGTATGGACGGTCTTCAAGTTTCCATCTATTTAAGCCTGTTTGCTGATCCATTGGAAATTGAAAATGGATTTCAAAACCTGTTCATTAAAGCCAACGAGATCTACGGTTCTGCCTCGAAATCTACGACAAGAGCATCGCTGCAGGAACCAAAAACATGGAAGCGGTGCAGTCTATGGTGCCTGAAGCTCACAAATTCGATGAATGCATAGGATGCCAAACTGGTATGGAAATTCCATGACACGGAAAGGATACACCAAAGTGAAGAACTTTCTCTAGCAGTGGGTCTTAAGTCTGAACATAAAAATCAATGGCTCAGGACGAAACCTGCGCAGGCCCTAATGGATAGTACTTCAGAGATGCGAACGTGATCCCTATAAAGGTGTTTGCTACAGTTTTAAGGCTTAGCTCGTAAATTTCCCTGGACAAGTGGTAACTGGGAGCAATCAATATCGCAATCATGACACCAGACGAATGCATATCCCACGCAAAAACACTGTTACTTTTAATTCAAATACATTTAATAAACGGTAAAAGCTTATATTAGTCTTTCCGGTTCAAAGGGCAAAAATTCGACATCATATGACCATTTTGGTTCACGCTTATTTGTTCCATTGTATTTTGTTAAATTGAGCAAACTTATCCTCCTTATTTACATGTTCTAGGGTGTTATTCTAAAAACTAATCGCACAAACCACATAACGAAGAAAGGGGTATGCTCAATTGCTATGGCTCATACAAACAAAATTGAAGTTTTCGTAGAAAAAGCGTGACGGAAGTAATAAATAATAAATAATAAGTAATAAATTGTTCACTCGTTATCATTATGTAGACTGAATCATTTTCTGTTTTTTTTTAAATATAATTACTTTTTAATAAATCCATCGAATAAGACAAGCAGTTATTATTTTTTTTTAAGATTAGAATTTTCAAATCGTTAACGTAAGAAATAACGAAATCGTTGACGTTAAATTAACGCTGTACGTTAACGTTATCGTTAAATCGTATTTCAACGCAATCAACGTAAGTTTCGTTAACCGTTACAGGTTAACGTCAACGAATTAACGAAACGGCGTTAATCGTTGATTAACGTTAACAACCCTGCTCCATAGGTCTTGTCGAGACATTCGTAAAACGCGCTCTTCACGTCATCAGGTTTGCCGTTAGTCGGTGCATAGACGTTGATCAGGCTGTAGTTGAAGAACGCAGATCCGCTCGTTGATCGTCCTTCACCTTATAACGCGCTTCATCTGCTTTCCGATCACTATGAAATCGACTCCGTGTTCAGCTTTATCGCAACCGCTGTGGTAGATGTTGTATTTGAATGCGGTGTTAGCGACAGGGTCTACCGCTCTGAATTCACGTTCTCCAGATCTTAGCCAACGTACTTCCTGAATAGCAGCCACGCATATTCGATATTTTGGTATCGATATTTCCTATTCAATATATCGGTGGTATCGATATTTTCTTCCGATATATCGTACATTAATATAAGAAAAACAATTGTTGGGTTGTATCCATTCATAATTAATTTTATGTATTTAAAAAGTAGTTACCATTCGAATTGTACTATAATGTATCTCAACAGAAGATGTTCATGTTCATATCGGTCGAAATACCAATAATCTTGAGATTTTTTTTTCGGATGTTAGAAAACTAAACGGCAGGTCTCTAAGCGATTTAGGAGTTTTGCTTCATTCAGATATATCATATGATATTCCGATATATCGATATTTTGATTCAATATATCGGTCGTATCGATACTTTGACTCGATAATCGTATCGAATCAAATATCGATACTCAGCAATATCGGAACGTCCCTACGCACACGTCAACTTTTCGCAATTATCGAGCCAAAAGGCTCACTCGTCCAGCTTTATTTAAGGTTCTGACATTCCAGGTACCGAAATTTCGGGTGAAATTGATCATTTTTCACTGTTTTCTTAGTATGCTTTCTAAAATATTATCAATACCATACAACTTATTGCAGGAAAACAAGTACGACGGTGAACCTCATTGGCTCATGCACTGAAATTTTCTAACAAATGTGATGTTAGTGCCAAAAATCAGCTCTAAAATTAAAAATCTGGGAATCCCATTTCGGGGTGAAATTGATCACTTGTCAATGTGATTGTTATTTTTAAAATTAGCTTTACGTACTTAATTTGGGCCTCCTGAATCCAAATATGCTTGCCAAATTCTAAACGAGACAATATTTATGGAAATAATCAATAATTAAGTTTCAAGAATACCGCGCAAAACGCCTAAATGTAGGCAATTTCTAAAGGATTTCCCTACTTTTCTAGCAGAAAATCATTTTTTTCCAAAAACGAGCAAATTGGTAAGAGTTTTGATAGTAAAATCTGTTTAGAAGATATATTTTTAATATCCTCACAAACTTTCAGGTTTACGCCATGTCCAAATCCTTGTTTAGAACTAGTAGTTTATGGATGTCTATCAATTTCACACCAAACTTGATTCTGGAATTTTACATTATTTTCATAGAAATAAACATTCTGTAACACAAAAAACTTCACTATACACAATTAGACATTATTTAAGACAAACAACGTTCATGTACTATTGGTTTCAATGAATTTGGTGCACTATTAGTAAGAAATAAAATGCACTGCAGGCTAAGTACGCAACCCTTAGCAGGCGGTCTTTGTCATCATTTGAACCGTGGAAGCGAGAGGTAGGAACTTGTGAGGACTAATATTATACAATATTTTTACATCTGACTTATCTGATTTACCTCAGAGATGTCAAAAATCCTTTTTTGCGGATGACACAGGCCTCTCTGCCAAAGGACGAAGCCTGCGTGTCATCTGCAGTAAATTGCAAAAAAGTTTGGATATTTTTTCTTCATACTTACAAAAATGGAAGATTACTCCTAATGCTTCTAAAACTCAACTTCTATTTTTTCCACGTAAACCAAAAGCTCTTCATTTGAAACCTTCAAGTAGACATGTTGTCACGATGAGAGGGGTTCCAATAAGTTGTTCAGATAAAGTTAAGTATCTAGGGCTCATGCTAGATAAAAAAAATAACTTTCAAAAATCACATTGAGGGCATTCAAGCCAAATGTAGCAAATATGTAAAATGTCTTTATCGACTTATTTGATCTTCAAACAAATTTTCTGGTCAGCCATATAGTATGCTGTGCCATATGAACTAGCTGTTGTAGTAATACTAGGAAAAAAGCTCTGCAGAGGAGTCAATTCGACTTGAATTTTGAAAACTATTCTGAAGCTCCTTCCTTGGCATAATACCAATTAGTTATATACAATATTCAATGTTTAATCATTCGAACAAATGTTGAATCAAATTATTTACGACAAAAATCGTTGCAATCTACTATTATCACGATAAATGCTTTATATAGTTAGGTTCAGCGATTTTCTTTTTATTTAGGCAGGTGAATTCATTTCCCCTGTAAAATTTCTGAACTGTTATAGCAAATAAAATGTAATGAATTGTTAAAAAAAGTATGGGTAATAGCTTAATCTTATTAAAAAAATGGTTGATATTGTTGCCTAACACTTGACATCTAGATGTAAGAAATGTATGTAATGTTTCAATTTATACTAATGATTCAATTTATACTAATATATACTAATGAATACGGTCATGGCGTACCATTGGTACCTCGCGTACCTGAAGGAATAAAATAGACCCCTTTGTGCGGTCCTTAGCCTCTTGCCCAGCAACTCCTATCCCTACCTCCTCGCGGTACTGGCCGGGGTACGAGTAACCTTAGGGAAGATCGGGTAACCAACCCCCGGTGGGAACTTTGGTCGTATGCTGACAGGGAAGGGGGGGTTTGCTTTTGCTTTTGCTTCTGCAAACCTTGAGCGTCTGTGCTCCATGTTAGGAGCGGCTCACAACAACGTTTGTTCCCCATGTCAGGGGCGGCTGATCATCGTCCGAGTGCCAGAGAAGGACTCTAAGCTAAACTGCGCACTATGGTCCTCCGAACTTTTAGGGGGAATGGTCCTCCGGAAATTTAGGGGGTTGGTGTCAGGCCCTGCAAGCCAGCCGTAAAAAAATCAAGCAACGAATAATCAACGAGCGAATACGAACCGGGACAATCGGCGAAGACCACAGCGACGTAAAGGGACTAGCGATTGAAAGCTCGGTACGTGGAACTGTAAATCTCTCAACTTCATCGGGAGCACACGCATACTCGCCGACGTGCTGAAGGACCTTGGATTCGGCATCGTAGCGTTGCAGGAAGTGTGTTGGAAGGGATGAATGGTGCGAACGTTTAGAGGTAACCATACCATCTACCAGAGCTGCGGCAATACACATGAGCTGGGAACAGCTTTTATAGTGATGGGTGATATGCAGAGGCGCGTGATCGGGTGGTGGCCGATCAATGACAGAATGTACAAGTTGAGGATCAAAGGCCGGTTCTTCAACTTCAGCATAATAAGCGTACACAACCCTCACTCCGGAAGCACTGATGATAAAGACGCTTTTTACGCGCAGCTTGAACGCGAGTACGACAGTTGCCCAAGCCACGACGTCAAAATCATCATAGGAGATCTAAACGCTCAGGTTGGCCAGGAGGAGGAATTCAGACCGACGATTGGAAAGTTCAGCGCCCACCGGCTGACGAACGAAAACGGCCTACGACTAATTGATTTTGCCGCCTCCAAGAATATGGCCATTCGTAGCACCTACTTCTAGCACAGCCTTCCGTACCGATACACCTGGAGATCACCACAGCAGACAGAATCGCAAATCGACCACGTTCTGATTGATGGTCGGCACTTCTCCGACATTATCGACGTCAGGACCTATCGTGGCGCTAACATCGACTCCGACCACTATCTGGTGATGGTCAAACTGCGCCCAAAACTCTCTGTCGTTAACAACGTACGGTACCGACGGCCGCCCCAGTATGACCTAGAGCGGCTCAAGCAACCGGATGTCGCAGCGGCATACGCGCAGCAACTCGAGGCTGCATTACCGGAAGAGGGTGAGCTGGACGAAGCCCCTCTTGAGGACTGCTGGAGAACAGTAAAAGCAGCCATCAACGATGCAGCTGAGAGCAACGTCGAGTACGTGGGACGGAGTCGACGGAACGATTGGTTCGACGAAGAGTGCCAGGAGGTTTTGAAGGAGAGGAATGCAGCGCGGGCGGTCATGCTGCAGCAAGGGACCCGGCAGAACGTGGAACGCTATAAACGGAAACGGCTACAGCAGACCCGCCTCTTTCGGGAGAAAAAAACGCCGCTTGGAGGAGACGGAGTGCGAGGAGATGGAACAGCTGTGCCGGTCTCAGGAAACGCGTAGGTTCTATCAGAAGCTCAACGCATCCCGCAACGGCTTCGTGCCGCGAGCCGAGATGTGCAGGGATAAGGATGGGAGCATTCCGGCGGACGAGCGTGAGGTGATCGAAAGGTGGAAGCAGCACTTCGACGAGCACCTGAATGGTGCTGAGAGCACAGGCAATGAAGGACGGGACAACGGAGGAAATGCCTTCGTCAGTACTGCGGAAGATGGAAACCAACCAACCCCCACTTTGAGGGAGGTTAAGGATGCCATTCACCAGCTCAAGAACAATAAAGCTGCTGGTAAGGATGGTATCGGAGCTGAACTCATAAAGATGGGTCCGGAAAGGCTGGCCATTTGTCTGCACCGGCTGATAGGCACAATCTGGGAAACAGAACAGCTACCGGAGGAGTGGAAGGAAGGGGTAATCTGCCCCATCTACAAGAAAGGCGACAAGTTAGATTGTAAGAACTTTCGAGCGATCGCCATTCTAAATGCGGCCTATCCCAGATCATCTTCCATCGTCTGTCACCCGTAGTAAACGAGTTCGTGGGAAGTTATCAAGCCGGCTTCGTTGACGGCCGATCGACAACGGACCAGATCTTTACTGTACGGCAAATCCTCCAAAAATGTCGTGAATACCAGGTCCCAACGCATCACTTTTTCATCGATTTCAAGGCGGCATACGACAGTATCGACCGCGTAGAGCTATGGAAAATCATGGACGAGAACAGCTTTCCCGGGAAGCTCACGAGACTGATAAGAGCGACGATGGAAGGTGTGCAAAATTGTGTGAAGGTTTCAGGCGAACACTCCAGTTCGTTTGGATCCCACCGGGGACTACGACAAGGTGATGGACTTTCATGCCTGTTGTTCAATATTGCGCTAGGAGGAGTTATGCGGAGAGCCGGGCTTAACAGCCGGGGTACGATTTTTACGAGATCCAGTCAATTTGTTTGCTTCACGGATGATATGGACATCGTCGGCCGAACATTTGAAAAGGTGGCAGACCTGTACACCCGCCTGAAACGCGAGGCAGCAAAAGTTGGACTGGTGGTGGATGCGGCCAAGACAAAGTACATGCTAGCTGGTGGGGCCGAGCGCGACAGGACTCGCCTAGGTAGCAGTGTTACGATAGACGGGGATACGTTCGAGGTGGTTGACGAGCTCGTCTACCTTGGATCCTTGATGACGGCTGATAATAACGTTAGCCGTGAAATACGGAGGCGCATCATTAGTGGAAGTCGGGCCTACTATGGCCTCCAGAAGAAGCTGCGGTCAAAAAAGATTCACGCCCGCACCAAATGTACCATGTACAAAACACTCATAAGGCCGGTAGTCCTCTACGGGCATGATACGTGGACGATGCTCGAGGAGGACCTGCAAGCATTTGAGTCTTCGAACGTGCTTAGGACGATCTTCGGCGGTGTGCAGGAGAACGGTGTGTGGCGGCGAAGGATGAACCACGAGCTCGCCCAACTCTACGGCGAACCCAGTATCCAGAAGGTGGCCAAAGCTGGAAGGATACGATAGGCAGGGCATGTTGCAAGAATGCCGGATAGCAACCCTGCAAAGATGGTGTTCGCTTCGGATCCGGTTGGTACAAGAAGGCGTGGAGCGCAGCGAGCTAGGTGGGCGGATCAAGTGCGTATCGATTTGGCGAGCGTGGGGCAGAACCGAGGATGGAGAGATGCGGCCACGAACCGAGTATTCCCAAGTAACCACAAGCATTATAACATTGCACGTATTCTACTGCATATCAACAACATTGATGTAACATTGCTTTTATTCGACATACTTCAAGAGCTGTCAAGCAATAAAGCATTAACTCTACATTAGAAATGTATCAATGCACTAATATCACTTTAAAAATTGCACTGCTGCACTAATGTTACTTTATAAATTGCTTCATTGCTTTATCGTCGTGTTTGCATTAGTGCAACTGTAAAAGGGCCCTTTTCCACTTTTAAACTACTTTAATAGTAGGCTTACGGCAATGCAGCTGCATTATATATGCAATGATATAATGCTCCATGGTTACTTGGGTTGTGGCGTGAAATTGTTGATTCAGTGTTATCTGTGTAGATGTTAACTAAATAAATGAATTGTTTAAAATATAATATAGTTGAAATGAGTATAAGATAAAACGATCAATAAATAAGGTACAAGGTATGAAATTTTGCTTCGACACCTGCTACAAATGTCACGAATAGTCTGAACCGCTAGAACCTCACAAATATGAGTTGTAAGTTTCACTGAATCTCACAACAAGCAAAAATCCTTCACTCAAAATAACAGTTTTATGGCCAAATGAACCTCGCAAAATAATGTCAAGGAATGTCCTTTTCATTCATTTTTTTTCCGAAAATAAACTTTGCTTCCTGTCTTTCATCGCAACGCCAACCTCGGCACGGTGGACAGTCCAAGTGCGAAATTTCAAGTGGGTGCACACAAATTCCAGATGCGAAATGCAAACAGCATCCCCCAGACCGCGAAGCGACCGTCCGTCCACCAACCGCATGATTCAACGTTTCTCGGACACGCGGCTGGGCTGATGCTGTTTGTGTTTTCATTCGATGTGACTTTGAGCAGATATTATGCGTTTGCTTAGAGTCGGAATGTGACAAGGTTTGTACTAAGAAATTCCAACATTTGCAATCAGTGCTAAGCAATGTTAGCTTTTTTTCCTCCTACCGCATAGCTTCGACAGATACGCGTTTCAGTTCTAGATCATGTTTAGTTAGAAGTGCATAGGAATTGTGGGTAGAGGGGTTCCTCGGCACGTTCCCTAGACGAACTATGGGTCACAAGTTCAGTGGAGTAAACGCACACCAAACGGTTCGGACTAGAGGAACGACTCGATGAAACGGCTAACTACTAGTAGAGAGAGGATTTTGTGCGTGTTGTTTGGTTCAGTGAATATAGAAGGGAAGGCATAGAACTAGTTTCAGATCCGGTTATTGACATTTTTGCCCGATTGCGTTATTTGGCAAGATCGATTAAAATTGAAAGTTTTGCTTGTAAATTATTCATTTAATATGATGTATTTTGTAAAATCTGTCCATATAATGGTTTGTGCACATTTTAGATATGTTTCTCGATTCTCTCGCCAGAGGTAACCTGAGGTAACTCAGGTAAGTCAGATGATAAAATATGGTATAATACTTGTCCCAAAATGCTGCCTTGAGGAACACCAGCTCTTACAGGAAGTCTTTCAGACCTGGCTTTCAAATCATTTACCTGAAGTGTACGATCTGACTGATAACTTTGGATTATTTATGTTGGAAAATTAAACTTTTTTAATCTTAAAATCATTATTTCATGCCAAACACTGTCGAATGCTTTTTCTATGTCTAGAAGAGCAAGACCAGTAGAATAGCCTTCAGATTTGTTGGAACGAACCAAATTAGTCGCACGTAAAAGTTGATGGTTGCATGTCCATGTCGAAATCCGAACTGCTTATTGGCAAAAATTGCATGTTCGTTGGTGAGGACCATCATTGTGTTTAAAATGACCTTTTCAAAAAATTTACTGATGGAGGAAAGCAAGCTGATTGGGCGATAGCTAGAAGCTTCTGCAGGATTTTATCCTGTTTTAAAATTGTTACAACCTTGGCATTTTTCCATTTGTCAGGAAAACATGCCAACTGAAAACATTTATTAAATATATCAAATAAGAATGGTAAACTACTCTCTGGAAGTGATGAGTATGCAGAAAATTCTAACTTCGCCGGGGCTCTCATATTTTTTATTTTATTTTTTTATTATAGTTCTCACTTCTAACAAATCAATCTCGCAAGAGTTTTCGCAAACGTTCTCTTGACTGGGAATGCTTTCGAAATCCTGAGTAACTTGAGTTTTAATTGGACTAGTGAGTCCCAAATTTAAATTTTGTGCGTTTATAAATTGCATAACATGTTTTCGAGCTTTTTCGCAATCAATTAGTAATAATTCGAGGTTTTTCCAAAATTTTAGATAATTTCCACAAGAGCTTAACCAATTTTATTTTCAAAATTTGTGTTTCTTGATTGAGTAACACATTTTTTATTTCTTTTTGCATATCCTGTCACATAATTTTCATTGCCTCCTCCTCACGTTATCAAGAGGAATCAAGAGTTTTAGATCATCGTCTATAATCACGGATTCAAAATTTACTTGAAATGTTTGGTATTGCAATGGCCCTTGCTTAAACAATGGAATTTGTTAAAGTTTCGAAAGCATTATCAATATCAAGTTTTGTTTGCATAGAAATGTTAGCATCAAGATCACTATCGATGTATGTTTCTTATGTATTCCAGTCGACTCGTCAATAATTGAAAGTGGGGCTGGTAGGATTGATAATAGGGTCCTAAAGCCCTGTCCCAATTTTAGTGCCAAACGCTTAAGTTTAGGCCAAGAACACATGTTTTCTCAATAGGGTCCTAAAGCCCTGTCTCAATTTTAGTACCAAACGCTTGAGTTTGAGCCAAAAACATAGGTTTACTCAATTTTTAAATGATTTTTGTTGATTTAAAATTCCGAAATGTCAGAAAGGAACAACCCCGGTGTTAAAAAGTGTTGTGGTATTTTTGTCGACTAAGCGAACGTCAAACATGATCTCAAGTGTCAAGGTTCATTTATGGATCCAATTTTTAAATTAAAGTTTTAATATGATATATCCGATATTTGAGCGGGAAACAATGCTAAAGTAGTTGCAGTAACATGCTTTTTCGTGTTATTAAATTAAAACAAGATTTCATTAAACATTTTAGGACCCTATTCTGAATTTCATACAATACAAACCGTTATTTATTCTCCAAAGTTTTACCGTAAGGACGCCATTCACCGCTCATTTAACAGCATTTCAACACGTTAAATTCTGTCAAAAATCGGTTTTTCGATATTTTACGCAACTTTTTGCGCTAGACGCAAGATAAAACATTTGTTTTTGTAGAAAGGAAGTTGAAATCTGAACAACGTATAATGGTACCGAATAACATGTATGCCAATGATACATGTGTAGGGCGCCATTCACCGCTCATCCTAAGTATGAGGCTTTATATACACAACTAGTTGGAATTAATTTAGCTAGTTATTATCTTTGTACTATAGTACAACAACATATTAAAGCGTGGCAACTAAGAAGCATTTTTCGATCTGCCATAATAAAATCATTGTTCAACTTATGTTTAGCGCCTTAAACAGCCTAAAATTATTTTTTATAAATAGTATATAAAATTAAATCTTATGAATTTCATTCTGATACAGTCCATTCTGGTATACTAAGGCCGGAACAAATTTGAAATTTTACTTTTGTCACCCCCCCCTTCAAATTTTTCAAAAAGTCAGAGGGGGGAAATAAATAAAATGTCTTATTTTCAGTAATGGTTTTCATTGTTTTTTTTAGATTTAGATGAGATTACAAGAGTTATTGGATTATAAGTCCTAAACCTGTTCGTTAATGCTAATAGGTGTGAGTTTTTTATTGAACGTTTTTCTTTTAGAATAAAGTTTACGCCGCTTTTACTGTAACAGTGTAGCCTTTGGAAAAAGAATATTTTAGTGATTTCGATGAATTATTATTTATATAACTTTATATAATACTAAAATTTATATAACTTTCAATAATTTATATAACTTTCAATGAACATTCAATTTGTCAAATCAATTCAGCAATTGGCTCTTAACATTTATTTGAATACATGTTTTCCTAGTAGATCCTCCTTCTTCTGGATGTATAAATATGATAAATATTAAAAGCATGGTCATCATCCACAAGCTACGTTTCAAATGTCCTTGTCCTTGCCTTCATTGCATTCGTGTAAACCTTATGATTCTATTTTTGCATTAAAGAATATAACCATATTAATGGGGGAAATCGCTCTATAAATATAAAGCCGTATATAGAAAAAGTGCCATCAAAGCTGCTTTTCAGGACACGTATAGCAAGGGAAAATGGAAATTCACGATTTCGCGAAAGCCGTGAAATTTGGCCTTCGACGCGAAATTTAGAAAAACCCCCAAAATTCGTTTGATCGTTTTAATTCATAAGAAAAACCGCAGTAATTTTCAATTTATTTCCTATTAAAATGGTTTATTTATTTTGGAGTCAAGATTCCTCCACCAATTATCGTATCATTTAGTTTATCTTGGACTTCGTCTGATTGCTTGTTTTGTTTTAAATTTCAAATTGCTGCTCTAATAATTAACTTATTACCTTGATTTGTAAAATACAAATTACAATTACTAACACACCGCTGAGTTTACACATTTGAAAAGTATATTCACTTTAGTGCAAAATTTGTCTAAAATTACCAAAAGTAATCTAGTGAAATATTTTTACAAACAAAATGTTACATACCTATATGTTAAATCAAATTAAAATAATCTAAATTTATTTTATAGTTGCATCCAAGTGCAACATTTGTGCAGTGTCCTAAAATTGTAAACAGCTAAAATACAATTTGAAAGTTTAATATTTTCTCTCATTAAAACTCAACAAAAAGGAAGGCAAAAATATGGAGATTTTTGTTATGAAAAATCGATTTATGAAAAATGTTTATTCTATAACATTTTTCATATTTCGATTTATGAAAAAATAAAAAAATGGCATAGTTATTGTAAAGAACATTCTGATTTGACGGTTTTATATGCCATAAACATGATTTTGCAGCATATGAGTATAAAAAAACTATAAATTTAACTGAATTTTATTTTTATTATTTATTGTCCCCCCCCCCCCTCGACACATTTTGATGGAAAGTGACAAAAGAAAATTTTAAGATTTTTTCCGGCCTTATACATTTTGATGAATTTTATTGCGAAAATTTATTCAGATTTTTCTAAATAATTCAATGAGCGGTGAATGGCGTCCTTACGGTAGTTTTTAAATTGTTCAACATGAAAGCAACTGTTCGTGATACATTTACCTTTATGGTTAAAGTATATTTACTGTATGGAACAAATGACGAATTGTATTTATCTATGCGGGAGCATGCCTCCAATGTTTATTCTATAACATTTTTCATATTTCGATTTATGAAAAAATAAAAAAATGGCATAGTTATTGTAAAGAACATTCTGATTTGACGGTTTTATATGCCATAAACATGATTTTGCAGCATATGAGTATAAAAAAACTATAAATTTAACTGAATTTTATTTTTATTATTTATTGTCCCCCCCCCCCTCGACACATTTTGATGGAAAGTGACAAAAGAAAATTTTAAGATTTTGTCCGGCCTTATACATTTTGATGAATTTTATTGCGAAAATTTATTCAGATTTTTCTAAATAATTCAATGAGCGGTGAATGGCGTCCTTACGGTAGTTTTTAAATTGTTCAACATGATAGCAACTGTTCGTGATACATTTACCTTTATGGTTAAAGTATATTTACTGTATGGAACAAATGACGAATTGTATTTATCTATGCGGGAGCATGCCTCGTTAATAAGTTCATTGAATAAACAAAAGAAGACGTGACCTAAGTAGTAACCTAAGAGTTTTTTTTTCTTCTAAAATGGTGATCGAAGGCACGGGTTTAAACAAGGATCGAAAAAGGATCGATAGTAGAAAAAGATAGTACTGAAGAGTACTTTTTTGTCCCAACAATCATTTATGTAGAATAAACGTTGAACAAATCGCTCTGATGAGTCCTTCGAAAATTTTGTAGGGCTTGTCACGCTTGGCTTGACCCTCCCCCCCCCTTGTAGTGTGACGTAATTTGTGCATGATCCCTTAATGTTAGTTAAGATAGTACCATTTAAATAATTGATTTAGATTAAAACTTCCGAGAGCAGAAAGCATTTGTGTACGCACAGCAATACCCTACCACTTTCATTCTACAGATTTTTATATTTTTAAGATTCCCTGTACAGTCGAATTTCGTTCGTTGCACAATGTTTAATTGCACTTCGTTTTATTGGGCTCCCGTTAGGTGGGCTATAGCCCATCTAAAATGAAGACACGCATCACTTTCTGACATAAAACGAATTTTGTCAATGTAGGTAGCTCTGCAGGTTTTCTTTTGTTCTAGATGGATTGACAGCTCAAAACTCAGCCCGATTAGCGAAAGTCTTTCACTAGGTGGGCTACAGCTCTAGTGCAACGAGCAAAAGTTGACTGTATTTCAAATCACCCTTATTATTATTATCATCGAAACATTGAAAAGGCTAAACAAGAGATTGAGAAGACCGATGAATCTTGAATTTAAAAAACGGTGCACTAAATATAAATCACATATATTCAGTAAATTCATATTTTTGCCTTCCTTTTTGTTGAGTTTTAATGAGAGAAAATATTAAACTTTCAAATTGTATTTTAGCTGTTTACAATTTTAGGACACTGCACAAATGTTGCACTTGGATGCAACTATAAAATAAATTTAGATTATTCTAATTTGATTTAACATATAGGTATGTAACATTTTGTTTGTAAAAATATTTCACTAGATTACTTTTGGTAATTTTAGACAAATTTTGCACTAAAGTGAATATACATTTCAAATGTGTAAACTCAGCGGTGTGTTAGTAATTGTAATTTGTATTTTTCAAATCAAGGTAATAAGTTAATTATTAGAGCAGCAATTTGAAATTTAAAACAAAACAAGCACTCAGACGAAGTCCAAGATAAACTAAATGATACGATAATTGGTGGAGGAATCTTGACTCCAAAATAAATAAACCATTTTAATAGGAAATAAATTGAAAATTACTGCGGTTTTTCTTATGAATTAAAACGATCAAACGAATTTTGGGGGTTTTTCTAAATTTCGCGTCGAAGGCCAAATTTCACGGCTTTCTCGAAATCGTGAATTTCCATTTTCCCTTGCTATACGTGTCCTGAAAAGCAGCTTTGATGGCACTTTTTCTATATACGGCTTTATATTTATAGAGCGATTTCCCCCATTAATATGGTTATATTCTTTAATGCAAAAATAGAATCATAAGGTTTACACGAATGCAATGAAGGCAAGGACAAGGACATTTGAAACGTAGCTTGTGGATGATGACCATGCTTTTAATATTTATCATATTTATACATCCAGAAGAAGGAGGATCTACTAGGAAAACATGTATTCAAATAAATGTTAAGAGCAAGCATGGGAAATACTCACTCAGTTTTTGTGTTTCCCTCACTCGCTTCCACGCACAGTCGGGAGCGAGAAAGCCGTTTCTTTAACCAAGCCGAACGTTTCAATTTCCAGTGCCCATTCTGCTTCTTCCGCGAGCGCCAAGCGAAACAAAAAACGGGAAGTGATTGAATCGCTAACGATTCTAAAAGCCGAAGGCAACCGAATGCATACCGAATGATTGTTTACATTCTGATTCCGTTGGAGTGGCATTCGGATTTGAGTGCTGATGAGTGTTCACTGACTGGCAATCCACACCACGGAATGATTCAGTGAGTGGGAATCCGCTCACTCAGTTCAATGCATTCGGCGAATGGATGCTAAATGCGTTCACTCGTGCCTCGCAGATACAAGCGTATTGGTATTCACTTCTCTTCGTGTTCCTTCCGATTCTTGCTTTTATACAATCGGTTTTGATGCTTTCATGCTACACTCCACCCAGTACGATTCATCTATCACTGAATGTACGGTAGTAGCAGATTTTTTGCTATTTTTTATCGGTGGCGTTCGGGTGAGTGAGTGAATTTTCCCATGCTTGGTTAAGAGCCAATTGCTGAATTGATTTGACAAATTGAATGTTCATTGAAAGGCGTAAACTTTATTCTAAAAAAAACGTTCAATAAAAAACTCACACCTATTAGCATTAACGAACAGATTTAGGACTTATAATCCAATAACTCTTGTAATCTCATCCAAATCTAAAAAAAAAATGAAAACCATTACTGAAAACAAGACATTTTATTTATTTCCCCCCCCTGACTTTTTGAAAAATTTGAAGGGTCACCAAAAGTAAAATTTCAAATTTGTTCTGGCCTAATATATGTGATTATAACATATCAGTCGATAGATTTCAAATCCTTCTATCATTCAAATATATAAAAATCACAATTGATTTGGAATTAAATTTTCCTTGCAAAAAGCCTTGCACCAATAATAGGAACACTGTTCCTTTAGTGGAGGTATGTTTTTAAAATGGTTCCTTTAGTGGTGCATACCATTGATTTCTCATGGGACCCTCCACTATGGGTACTAATGCACCACTATAGGTGCAAAGGAGCAAAAATTTTGAGCAAAATAATTGTTTTGAACGGTTTTACGATTGAATTTCATGAATATTTTCCATTTACGCATCGTACACAATATAAAAATACCAAATAGTCATTTATTTAAGTGAAACATGTCAAAACGCAATACCTCCACTATTGGAGCGTTTGCCATAGTGTATTAATCTAAGAATTGTAGGAATTCATGCAAAAAAGTACTTTTATCATTTTTTCTTAAGGTGGCCAAACTGCCCAACTTTCCTCTATTAATCTAATTCAGTTTCTCTGAAGTTCGTCGAAAAACATGTAGCTTTGGAGCTACCATGTGGAATTGAGAGTTTAATTCCAAAAGGGACGGTTGTAAAGAGTAAAGGGTATCCTTCAATGATAATTACATTTAAACAATGACTTTAGGGCCCATTCACAAATTTAATAAACCTGAAGGGGATGGTGTCCTAAAATTGTTACAGCTCATACAAAAATTTAAAAATATTCATACAAAATGCGTCACGAGGGGGTGGGTGGGTATCGAAAATTGCCATTTTTGGCGTTATGAAATTTGTGAACAAACCCTTACTGCTAAATTCTTTTGAGTGGCGATTGTAAAAGTGACAAATAATGCAAAGGTACGCTTTAAACGATATATTTTACGGTTTAAAATATTATAATATAGGCATCAATCTCTTAGCTTTTATTCCTTATTTCAGACAAGTGTGTTAAAACACTTCCGGCTTCCATTATAGAACATAATTCCAACACAATCAGTAACTTGATTTGGTGTCCTCCCAGGTCGGATCGATTAGGCATAAGCATCAAGCTCAGGTCGCATGGAGCAGATTGTTAAAAGCCGCATACGACGATTCCAGATCGAACAACAATTGCCGCACCTGCGTTTCTGATAGCTCATCCGAGGCCTGCATTGAGTTCAGAGTGGCCAACCAGGTTGACACCTTTTCCTTGCCTTCAAAACTGTCCGGGATCAGCGACAGTCGATTCATCGTGTCTAGCAAATCACGCAACTCCGGTTGTAGGTCATCCATGGCTCTGATTTCCAGCCTTAGTTTGTCCATCAGTGTGATGAACATGGAAACAATATCGGCAATGCACTTGCTAGTATTCCCTTTGTCGTCTCGAATCGTAATGGGGCGGTCCTCCCGGATTCGTTCCAGCGCGGCCGGACAATCCAGTCGGAATTTTTTAACAAACGCCTCAATCGTAGGGTACTCGTCACCCTGTACCAGCTTGAAGGCCACTTTGTACTGGACCAGCAGCTTCGAGCAGGCTGCCGTGTATTCCTGCGGGGTCACACAGTCCCGGATGTAAGCCTTTTCGAGATTCTGTAGCGTCGATACCAGAGCGAACAGATCGGCCATATTGTCGTACTTTTCCCGTTCCCGAGCATGGCGGTACAGCTTGACTTCCTCGAACAGTTCCGGACGATTCTCCTGCATCCTGAGGAACTGGAGATCGAAGGCAGATAATGGAGAACATAAACATGGATAATATTCATAAGTGCTCCTCAAATGTCTTAGCACCAGAGTACTTACCGTGTTCGTTTATTGGTAAATTTTTATACCAAAGCTATAAAATGCTGAGTAACGATACTTTTATCACTTTTTTATGCGAACAATTTAAATTAGAGAAAATTTAGATGGAATCTCCAATCTTTTGTTTACGGTTTTCGAACTTTTGCGAATGAATCAGCAGGTAAACGTCAAACCAATGATGCGGTTACCAGATACAGAGTTGCGTGAGCGATCTAGTAATCTAGTACTGCACTGCTATGGGCCAGGGATGCCAGATTGAAAAACATGGTTTCCATTGGTAGACATTTTGAGAAAAACTTCTTAATTTGGAAAGACGAAGGACATTTCAAAGTTTGTGAAGATATTTGGAAACAAGTTTGGAAGACAATTATTTTGTCGACTGAATGAGTCAAGAAATTTTCTACAGAGAATCCCATTTGAAATGACATTGCTATACTCAACTGCGTACTGCGATCAGAAAAAATGTGATTTTCTGGACCGTCTCTGCCGTGAACAGTGCCGTAGCGTGCGGTTGGCCAGGTTGGCACCCGCCAAGGGCGCCAGCCTAAAGGGGGCGCCAAAATGCGTGAATCACTCGGTTAAATTCTCAAAGGTGCATATTAGATTAGGGCTTATTATTAGTAACAACCCAAAAAAAAAATAGGACATAATAAAGAAACATACAAAACAGGTTTTGAAAGGCTTTTACAAAATATGCAATAAGTATTTCGAAAGATATTGTTCATTCCTATATATATTTTTAAAGTTTGAAGTTCAAATAAATACACATAAATTAAGTTTGTTAATGAGAAGAAACAAAGATTTGTATCATTCAGATTTGTATGTATGCTAACAGTTAGACTGTATGTTTCGATCACTCGTTTTTTTTAGTAAAATTACAAGAAATATTTTCACAGAATACTGAACATGAATCTAAGATTATCCTGAGAGGGATCCACGAAATTATGGGCAGATTTTCAACAGAAAATTGGGCAAGATTCTCACAGAATCAATTACAAGATTCTAAGCAGCAGGCTCTTGCTTTATCTTCGTGACATACAAACACCATTTCATTTTTATTTATATAGATAACCGTAAACATGTTCTACACTAGCTGAAACTCGTTTGGTTCAAAAAAATGCGGTGGAAAAGTTGAATGTTACTATTTAGAATTCTTCATTAACTTTATTGTTAATATTTGATCACCTTTCAAGAAGTTTGCATGATTGACATTTTCCATGTTCACCTTCTCTTCCACCGTAAAGGTTCTTGGAAAAAACTTTAAATTTTTTGTGAATATTTCCATTTTTCGATATCTCACTGTGAAGAATGCTTTCAATTTGAATGATAATAGCAATTCCTTGAAAGTGAATTGAAAACTCTTCGATATATTTCAAATATTTTCTTATTGATTTGCAAACAGCAGTTTTGCAATAAAGCTTTTAAATAATATCTTGACTACATCTACGCAAAATTTCAAATAAAAATTTTTAATTTTTAATCCTAGAGAATTTTTTTTTGCTTTCTCTATGAATTTCCTGAAAAATGATATTTCTATAAATGTCCAAAGAATCTAAACCATCCTATCATATCTCAGAAAATATAACATTTTTTCTTTTCAAATTACTATTATGAGGTTGGTCTTTGTTCAAGAATCATAATTTTATAAAGGATTGCTATGGCTTTCGAGTTGTATTTCTGGCATAAACTCTAAAATGGTCCGACATGTACAGCAGAATTTCTTTAAAAATTTGCATTTCACCAAAATTTACAAATTTTGTTTGAAACATCTAGTAGAAACTGTACATTTGTTCTTAGCTATATAAACTCTATATTTCTTCGGAATTTGTCAATACATCTTTCAGATATTATTCAAATGTACCCAAAAAATTTTCATTAAAAATTATAAGAATACCGTCGTTGGGGGTGACAATGGGTCAAAAAGGGATATGTGCGATTTATTTTTTGAATAACTATCGCAGTTTAACTCCAATTAACTTCAAATTTTGTGTGTATGTACTTTGAAGGTACATTAACAACTGTTCAAAAAATTAAAGACAAATATTTATTCACAGCGGCACCACAAGTGAATGAAAAATGACCCAATCTCACCCCATAGAGGGGGTGACATTGGGTCACTATAATTGAAATAACTTGTTTTTGAGAATATGATTTCAAAACCATTCACAACTGAAAAATATTGATAAAAAACGATGCAAACAAGACAAAAAGATATCTAAGATGTTTCACAAGTATGATAAACCCACTTAAAAGAAAGATTATACAGAAAATTGAAGAGCTATGAGAAAAAATATGTAAACCCAACATGTATCGTCGAGTTCACATATATTTTCTTGGTTTTTCCCTCAAATTGTCTTCAAAGTCTCATCCCCATTGCTATAAAGCCCATTCAGTTTCCCCAAAGGTGTACTGAAACAGTGATTATTTTAAACCTTCGCAAATAGTTAAATTTCAGTGCGACATTCCACGATCAATAAATTTCAGGAAGAAGTTGACGTCATAATCCCAGTATTTCAGCGATCCAACTCATTTGTACTTCCGTGAGATGTTTCTATTATATGAAAACACTGATAAATAATCAAATTTAGAAAAAAAACACCCTTTTGATAAAAATTTACGATGTTGCTGCGCACGAAACACAGTTGGTGGTTTGAGAAGTTGTCAAAATGCGTTGTATTGTTATTCAATGCACGGAATACTCAAGTAGACTTGTTTGATGTTTCAGAGATGCTGTATATAGAAAGAATAAACACATCATAATGAAAAAAGAGAACACCCGGCACCGTAAAGTGTCAAAAAAGTGGACTTGGAATTTCATATACTATCGTTCTTGCTTGACCCAATCTCACCCCCATTTTCAATGTTTTAGACATCGTACCGAAAAAAATGATTTTTTTGTGGGAAAATCAAACAGATTCCGGAAAATACCTGTGATGTGTAATGAAAAGACTTTCAACATTCTACTAATACAACGATAGAGGCTAGAGTACATGCGTGATACTTTGTACAGGAGAAATTTAATGTTGTAAATTTTGTCTAGTTTCAACATGCAAGTTTATTGATGTAGTAAACAAAAACCACTATTTCTAAAAATGTATATTGTTATGAATTATGTGTAATAATATGTTCCCTAACATATGAACTATTAATTTTAGTAATATCAGCGTTATTAGCTGAAATATTTCACAAAACATATTTTTCCGTTTTGACCCAATCTCACCCCCTAGACCCATTGTCACCCCCATCGACGGTACTCATTTTTTCTTGCAGGAGATTTAGTCAATAATATGTTCTGATCTCAAGAAAATAATATAACCTTTTATGACACTTTTGACGATTTTCATAAACATTCTCATAGAAATCGCTCAGTTTTTTTTTTGCTGAGCTTTGATTAAGAGGCGTTGAAATGGAGGTTCGCCAAGGGCGCCATGAAGCTACGCTACGGCTCTGGCCGTGAATCGCAAGTCAGTCCCATCTGCATTTTCTTAAAAATTTAGCTGAATTCAGTTTTCAACATATTTTCTTCTTCTTCTTGGCATTAAGTCCTCACTGGAACCGAACCTGCTTCTCAGCTTAGTGTTCAATTAGCACTTCCACCAAAGACAAATTAAAGACCCCCATGTCCAAAGACAAATTAAAGACCTCATGTCCCAAATGCCCAAAATTTTATGGCTCATAAGGTAATCTAGAATGCCCTGAAAAGTGTACTGCGATGTGTCAAACTTGGGTACCTTTTGCACTGCAAGGGACATGGGTAGGTCCGTCGCACTCGAGCTCAGATTGGGTACCACTTCTAGTACTGCATGTGGTCCCTCGGTAGTGCAAAAGGTACCCAAGTTTGACAGATCGCAGTACACTTTTCACGGCATTCTAGATTACCTTAATGAGCCATAATATTTTGGGCAACTGCAAGAGACATGGAGGTCTTAAATTTGTCTTTGATGATACCAAAGATATATTAAAGACCTTAATGCCCCTTGCAAATGCCTAAAATACACTATGCCCAGGGAAGTCAAGGAAATTTTCAATACGAAAAGATTCCGGACCGAACGGGAATCGAACCTAGACACCTTTAGCATGACTTTGCTTTGTAGCCGCGGACTCTAACCACTCGGCTAAGGAAGGCCCACATATCTTCCAATAAGAAAAACAAAAACAGCAAGTCAAATTGTCCCATAATGAAAAGTAACCGCATATCAGTCCCACTACATATTTCCATATTTGTCTTTGGTCACACTAGGCAGATCGCTGCTTTTGACGACCAAAACCTCTAGTACTCTGGATATGCATCCTAGAGGTTTGGTGTCTTCGACAAAGTATTTTGGAATAATTTCTCGCGAAACATTACTAAAGGACCTATGTACAAATGAGAGGCTCTCTTTGTTTGTCTCTTTGTGATTTTTTTCATATAAAAAAAAGTTAAACATATTTTGTCATCAAGTTATAGAAGCTCAACTATAACAAACAAATTCACATCATTTACTAGCAGAATTTTTAGAATTAATTATTTTAAGTAAAAACAGCCTAAAAAAAGTATTTTATTAAATCCAGGATAACTCATGAAGCGGCTGATAGTTACAGCTGCTTTTTTTTGTATACGACTAGTCAATGGGTTTGTTCACAAATTTCATAACGCCAAAATTCGCCATATTCGACACCCACCCACCCCCTTGTAACGCGTTTTGTATGAATATTATTCAAATTTTGTATGAATCGTAACATCACAAGGACACCCACCCACCCCCTTCAGCGTTATGACATTTGTGAATGGGCCCTTAACATAAGTTTCATTGTCGCCAAGAAAGAAAAGTGAGGTCACGTGTGGCTTTTTTGTTGTGGCAATTTGTAAATTTGGTGAAAATATGTTAAAAAAAATTCTGTGTTGTGTTCAGAATAATAGTAGTAAAAAGCGATTTCCATACTAAATGCTCAACTTTGGCATGATGTAACTATGTTTCCATATAAGCAATTGGCATGAAATTTTGACAGTGAATTACATATTCAATTTCATTATCACAAAATTTGAAAATTTTCACACTACCGGCTAAAAAGTTAAGCACCAGGTGAAATCGTTCAAAGCAATAGTAGTTTTTCTTTTGTAAATTTTTGTTCAGCAACAGGCTTGTGTTTGATTGATCGACCTTGACGCTTGCTCCTGCGTGGGCCGGCGATGAGGGCAGGATCAAACATGTCGCGCATCGGTCGAGTAAAGTGAAAAAGTGCCGCGTTCGATAAGTTCTTTTTGATCTTTCGACGTTGACGCTTACTCCTTGGCAGTGCGTCAAGAAAGCCCGAGCAGTCGTCAGTTGTTTTCCCTCTCGGGTCGCGCGCCTATTTTCTCTGTGTGTTTTTATATAGCCGAGCAAACGAGTGAAGCTGAAAGTGGATTGTTGCTGCTCAAGGATGACGGATCAATTGGTGAGCTCGTTTCATGCTACTATATATAATCTATAAAATATGTATGATTGCACCTTTAATCGTTACAACGGTGAGACGTAAATATGATTTTTCAACAAACTATGAAAGGTTCGTCACGACATAAACTCTTATTCATAAATTATTTACGTCCATTTTTTTTTTCTCAAGACACCTTTTTCCTTTTACTTTTATTTTTGTAATTTAAAAAACTTTGAATGGTTCGACACTACGAGTGTAGACTTGCGAAAGGTTCACTTTATTCAACAAACTTTGATAGGTTCGTCACCTCAAGTGTCGGCATAATTTTTCTCTAAATAGATATTGTTCACACCAAATGAAAATATTATATTTACATATAAGCATATTTATAGCTCACAAATAATTATTTATCATGGTCTAATCGCTTATCAAAGTGAATCCTGTGACCCAACAATCCTCCTCATTAACAAACATCCCTCCCAGTAACCTTTGTGGAGATGCAGAGGCAAACACGGTCTCCAAATAGCAAAGGTTACACACTAACATTCCTTCCCCCAATCCCACCTGACTGCAAGGACGTGGCCGGCGCCGTTATTAACCCTGTATAAATAGAGGCACTGAATTATGCACACTGAAGAAGATTATGGCCAATCCCAGCCGATCTTCTAGTTGATTCTTTGTGCATTTTCACTGACCTCGGTCAATCACGGAATAGCAACCATTGATATGTGTATGTAGTCAGTCTAAGCTAAGCTGTAAATTTTTGTTCAGCAACAATTTTGTAAAAACTTGGCTCATTTATACATTTATAGCTTGGGTGGAAATGGTTGAAACGATGAGTAAAGAAAAATTGAAAAACTCAAAATACAGCAGATATTTAAATTATTAAAACAACTATTATTTTGAGCGACTTCACCTGGTACTTAACTTTTTAGCCGGTAGTGTGATAATTTTCAAATTTTGTGATAATGAAATTGGGTATATTTGTAGTTCACTGTCAAAATTTCATGCCGATTGCTCATATGGAAACAAAGTTACAGCATGCCAAGGTTGAGCATTATTTATGTGGAAATCGCCTTTCACTACTATTAATCTGAACACAACTGTATCCTGCTTTTTAAAAGCGCTAATGGCTGCCGCAAACACGCTCACTTTCTGGTAGGGAACAGTCGTTTTGACGTTTGGCCTGGGTCGTTTTATATTGAGCGGACCCAAGCCAAACGTCATATCGACTGATCTCTACCAGAAAGCGAACCTGTTTGCAGCAGCCATTAGCGCTCCTTAAAACCTGGATATTCTTGACTAGCCGTGGACAAAAAATTAGCTGCCGTCATCTGCCGGTTCATGAAGTATCCAGGGTTTTGTGTCTTTGGACTGTTTTTACTAAAAGTATCATTAAATCTGAAAATTTTGCTAGTAAATATTATTAATATTACTTTTTTCATTTTACAGCTTTGAAAACTCAATGACAATACATTTTTATCCATGTTTTATATGAAACAAATGGTGAAAATCGATTTTTTGACTGTTTTTAATTATAAAGTCATACATCGCCACCCACGTCAGTGATAGAGTGTAAGTGTCTTCGAAAGAAATGTCAAAAATGCCTCAATGAACAACTTTGCAGAAAAAAGTTTTTTTACTAGGACGTTCCTATCAAAAGATGAAACTGATATAGATCAGTTCTCGAAAACTTATTCATACAGGCTCAAGTCAAAAAAGTATACAAACTTACTTTATCGATCCTACGTGTTAAGCAGGCGGAATTCTACACGTACCGCTCTGTACCAACTCAACTTTTCATTTTTAGAACGTTTAATTTCCGGATTTACAAAACGATGAAAGTAACATTTTCAACTTTCGCAACCTAGTAGTGGTTAGGTTCGCCGCCCCGCTGTATGGAGAGACAAAGTGACTTAACCACGAATCACAACAAAACACTACTTGAGCCGATTTTACACTGGTAGAAAAACGTCGAAAGTAACTGAATGAAACGGCTTATCATTTTCTTATAATTATTTTTGTGGGAAATAATAGAAAATACCTAGTTTTTGAACGTGAACTGAGTGTATGCAAAATTTGAGTGAAGTACACGGCAAAAAAATGTTAAAAAGGTGATTCATTTTAAAACAGTTTTAGAAGATAGATTGTAATTTTTCCTAATTAATTTTCTTAAAACCGTATAAAAGTTACTTACGTCGATTTGAAAAAGTAATCGAGAGTTTTAACTTATCTAGATCAATTTCAAATTAGTCAAAATGTCGTATAAATCATTCCAAAATACTTTGTCGAAGACACCAAACCTCTAGGATGTACTAGAGGTTTTGGCCGTCGAAAACAGCGATCTGCCCCGGTTTGCCGACAAAAGCAACACAAATACGAACCGCGTTCTGATCATCTTTATACTTTTCTTGGAAAAAATATCGTAGTGAAAAGCAAATTGTGAAAGTTTCATTAAGGTCTGAACATGTTCCAATACTCCGAAATTTTTTGAATGTTCGTATGGAACACGAGTTTGATAACTTCACAGCCCATTTTTCTCAATTCATCAAGACATGCGCGATTTTCATGTGCAAATGCTCATGTTGTGAATATTCCCTGTACGGAGTCGCGATAGTACGGATCAGTCTAGTACTGCGCTACAGAAAAATCCCGGGAAGGTGTACCCTTTTGCGTGCGAAGCTTTTGTTACGAATGAGTGGTCAAACCAGCTGAAAGCAGAAAAATTTGACATATTTATATACATCGCACGCTACCGCGGAATCGGATTTCGGAGCACGTTGTTTTCAGTTTTTACATTCGTCGGTTTTAATTTCGATAAAAAAGTGGGTTTTTAGTCTGGAAAATAGTTGAAAGTAACATCAAATTAAAGCGTAGTAATGGCCAAGTTGCTGTCGTATTACAGTTTATGCCCGATAAACGATGTTCGTGAATTTTTGGGCCTTTCCCGCGATGTCGACACCGGTTGCGTGATTAACACCCTTGGGAGGAACATCATCCAAGTTGTGAAGGTCTGGTCCTCTTAAAATTGACAATGGTTTTATCTTGCTGAATGTCGGTATTTCCCCCTTTTTCAGTTGAGCAATCAAAAACTTCAGCACAGTTGGACCTCGCTGGACCGCCTAACCAGTAAGGTGGTGTACGATTTCCGCTCGGAACGTTACGTGGCTGTTTTTGGGAACCGTCAAATCCGCAGCTGGAACCGAGATCAGGCCGATATCAACAAAGTTAAGAAATTGAAGTTCTTCCGTAACATCCTCGAGCTGTTCACTTTGGATAACGGACAGGTTTTGGTTCTGTATGATGATGGAACTTGTGAATCTTTGGAAAGTGCTGTCGATACTAGGAACGATGACCGAAAAGATCCGGATAATATTTTGACAAAGCCCCACATTGACCCGACCAAGGAAACGATTTTGAATGTCACAATCATCACTTTGGACAGTGGAGACACAATGTTGGCATACTTCGTCAAAGACCAAGAGGGAGAATCGCTGACCTTGAACTATGTGCTTCTGGAAAAGGAAAGCCTCAAATCGACAAAAGGATTCCATAAGATCAAACTGGAGCGGATTGAACAGAAAGTGCACCTAGTTGGACAGAGTATAGTGGACGGAAGCGGAGGCCCTTGTTTGATCACTATTTGTATGTATGATTGTATTTGATATTTATTTATTTATTTATTTATTTGTATTTGATCCATCTGACATAAAATTTGTCTTAATGAATATAAGTAAAACTAAAAAACAAAACGAGCAACAAACATCAACATTACATGAAATGCACACTTAACTATGTCTAAAGTATTCAGCAAATCGATTACGAAGCGTCGTCATAGTGATGTTAAAATCGAAAAGATGATAAATTTCGTTGAATTTCGTTGCCATATATCTAGTTGGGTCATGCTGTCCGTATAGAGTGTTCCGACTGCCGAGACTGACAAAATTCCTTCTACGCAGATTCCGCTCCGGAGCGTAGATGCTAACATCAGCCAGAAGGGATGGCGAATCGATGTCCCCTTGAAGCAACTTGGCTACAAAAGCGGCTTGCGATACACAACGCCTGTTCTCCAAAGTATCAATCCCCAATAAACGACAGCGGTCTTCGTAAGGAGGCAGGTTACTGGGATCACGCCAAGGAAGATTTCTAAGGGCGTGGCGCAGGAATTTTCTCTGAACAGATTCAATTCGGGTAATCCAACTGGCGTGGAACGGACACCACACTATCGCAGCAAATTCCAGAATAGAACGAACTAGAGCGCAGTAAAGGGATCTCAGACACAGCGGGTCGCTGAAACCTTCTGTTACCTTCAGAACAAAACCAAGCTGTTTGTTTGCCCTCGAAACGATGTCATTAAAGTGATAGTTGAACGTGAATTCTTCGTCCAACCAAACGCCCAAATCACGGACACGTTGTACTCGTTCAATCGCTGTACCAGATAGCGTGTATTGGAAATGAATAGGGTTCCGCTTTCGGTTAAACGATATAACTTGGCATTTTTCAATGCTCAACGTCATGCAGTTTCGTGAGCACCACGCTTCGAAATCATTCAACAATCTCTGAAGGTGATGGCAGTCATCCAAGGAGTCGACGATCATATAGACTTTTGTATCATCGGCGTAGAACAGCCTGGTCCCGGGCGGTAAGACTAAAGATGCGTCGTTGATGAATAGTGAGAACAACAAAGGCCCAAGATTGCTGCCTTGTGGCACTCCGGATAAATTCGTGAATGAGCTCGATTCATTAGAGCCTATTTTTACGCATAACGATCGGTTGGTGAGATAGGATTCAAACCAATCGATGAAGCTATCGGACACGCCACATTTGCGAAGTTTTTGTAGAAGGATTCCGTGGTCAACACGATCAAACGCCGCTTTCAAGTCCAGATACACTGCGTCCACCTGTTTACCAGCATCGATCGCTCGTATGCATTGCGTTGAAAACTCAACGAGGTTAGTAGTGACCGACCTTTTCGAGAAGAAACCATGCTGATCACTGGAGATGTACTGTTTGCAGCTATTGAATAAGGAGTCGTTGATGATAATTTCAAATACCTTTGAGCAGACACATAGTGAAGTAATACCACGGTAATTACTCACGCTACGTTTGTCACCTTTTTTATGAATTGGAAATAGGAACGACATTTTCCAACTTCGTGGGAATACTCGGCATCCAAGTGAACGATTGAACAGCTTCACCAAAGGTATAAGCAACGCTGAGCATCTTTTTAGTAGCGCTGGCGGAATTCCGTCTGGTCCAGGAGTGTAGGAGGGCTTCAGCTTGGTTATCGCACTTGCTACTTCTCGTTCAGTTATTTCAAACATTTCATAGCTGAAGACATCACGAGTAGTATCATCCAATGCAACATGAACTTGCGATGGCGCAGCAACGAAATTGTTGAAAGCACGTTGGAACTGTGCCGCGAAGAGTTCGCATTTGTCGCTGGCGCAGTCAGCTGACTGCTCGTCTAGGTACATCGATGTCGGTAGGCCGTTTTCTTTCCTTTTCGAATTTATGAACGACCAAAATTGTTTTGGGTTCGTACGAAGGTTCTGTTCCGTTCTTCGTTTATAGCGAGCATACAGTAAAGCATTATAATTCCTGTACTCACGACTTGCTTCATTGAATGCCAATTTTGTCTGTTGCGATCGATTATTGCAATAGCACCGAAGGGCAGCAGAACGTCGGCGCCTAAGCAGACGTAATTGACCGTTAGACCAAGGCGGCTTGCTGGGCGGGCGACGCGGTGGAACATTATTCGTGACTGCTTGGAGCACAGAATTCGTGAAGAAATCGTCAGCTTCATTAATATCAGGGATCGAATCCAGATGGTTCCAGTCAACAGACATTAATGCGACATTTAATGACTCAAAATTAGCTTTTTGGAAGTTAAATCCAGTGTAGTCGTGTGACATCTCGTATGTAACTGGCAACGGGCACATGACTATCAGCTCAATTGCAGGATGATGGTCATCAAGTGTCGTGAGTGCTTCGGCCGCTGCAAGAAGTGTGAAATTAGGCAACACAGTATCACAGACGAGGACGAGATCGAGGGTACGGTTTGTCGTGTTCGTCAATGTGTTGACCTGAGAGAGTCCATGGAAGCAAAACCCATCCAAAAGTGCAGAACTCGCTGAGCACATACGAGAGCGATCTAGATCGATAGAGAGACGATTGTCCGCTTCAGCAGCACAGTAGATGTCTGACTGATTATAATCACCAAACTGAAGAATTAAGTCGTTTTCTGAGAGGTTGTTGTGAACGGCTGCGATTGACTCAATATGACAACGAATAACATCCGCATCGTTCTTCATGTCAGGTGGTAGGTAAAATACCCCAATGCTCACATTTCTGTCAGGCAACAGGATCCTAACCCAAAGTTGTTCAAGCTGGTCATTGACAGGTGTAGGGTCCGAACAGCAATTGAATTGCGAAGAAACAGCTATCAAGACTCCGCCACCTCTCGATTTATTGCTGTTTAGAGCGCTGCGATCTGTCCTGAACACGGAGTAGTGACTCCCAAATAGCTGAGCTGACAATATGCGGTGGTCTAGCCAGGTTTCGGTTAAAACAATCACATCATAATCCAGCTCGGTAACAGCGAGGAAGAAGGACTCGATTTTTGTACGCAAGCCACGGACGTTTTGGTAGTAGATGCGCAGACTGGAAGGTATGAGATCGTCAGGTAGTATACTGTCAGCACATTCTGTGTACTTGCCTGACTGCACAGGTTGGGAGACCCCTTCACCACACCCTACTACAGGACCGGGACGGCTGTCGAGCGCTGGCTGCATGGTCACGACTGTAGAGGGGGACAAAGGGGCTCCCGTAGTGCTAAGGATTGTGCGTCCCGGGTGTTGAAAACGATGCTCGTTGTTACTATGCATGTCAAAAGATGACGAATCAGCATTGGTCGCAGTAGGAGTGCCAAGAGAGATGTCTTCAGCTAAGCCATGGAGTACTTCTTCCAACGTCAAGTCAGGATACGGTGAAGATGATGAAGTGTAGCCGGAGGTACTATAAATTTGATTCGTATCAGGCAGTGAAAGCTCTCGATCATCATTGTACTTGCCTGAGATAGCGGACTGGGAGGCCGCCAATCCACAACTAGACTCAGGGCCAGGACGACTTTGAAGAACGCTGGCTGCAAATGGCGCGACTGAGCTAGAGTAACTGGCGACTCCCAAAGTGCTTTCTGTGGTGCGTCCTGGTAAAGTTGCTTGATGCATTAGATGTGTGGTAGGCGTCGATGGTAAGTTGTTGTGGTCTGAGCAGCAAACGTTCTGAGTGCAGGAAATTTTATCACGCAACGAATAATTTGAATTACAAGAATACTTGCCTAGGCAAGCTTGATGGAAGACCCCCTTTCGACCACCAATCACAGGACTCAGACGACAGTGATGAGCGCAGGCAGCAGGAGGCAGGACTGGATTGGGGCGATTAGGGGCTTCCAAAAAGCTTTCTACGATGCGTCTGAGTTGCGGAATTAGCGTTGGTCCATCGAGGGCTGGCACTTCATAGAGACTTGGTCTCTATTTAAATGCAAATTATTAACGGAAGGTCTAAAGTTTAACCAAAAGGGTCTCTAAAGTCATTGTATCCGTATTCTGCAAAATTCTAGAGGTTCCGTAGAAACCTATAACGTCACTATTTCACAGGTTTTTCAGGAATTTCTTCTCAGATTTCAGGATTTTTTCTAATGATATCAAAAGATTCATTTAGAGATTCCGTCAGACATTTATCTAATGATTCCTCCAGCAAATCTCCCGGAAATTCTTGGAGCGGTGTTTTAAGATATGCTTAGAGGAATTTCTTCAAAATTTACTTACCCTTGAGCACTTCAATATTACTACCTCCTGTAATTTAGGATTACTGTTATTTTTTTTCCCAGCGACTGTCTCAGTATTTCCTCCAGATATTTTTTTAATTTCCACTGATTCCCCCCGTTGGTAGTACATGTAGGAGACCTAAAGGATTTTTCAGATTCCTACAGGAGTACCTCCAAGAAAATTCACAAAGGGCTATTTAACTGTTTTTGAAAAAAAATCGTTTAGGTAGTTTCGCAGGAATATCGACAAAAATTCTTACGCCAATCCTTCCATTTTTCCTTCCGGAATTCATCCACATTATCTCAGAAATTGCTCCAAAAATTCCTTCAGGGATTATCCGAGGAAAATCTTACTTTCGTCGTTTTGTAAATCCGGGAATTAAACGTTCTAAAAGTGAAAAATCGAGTTTGTTCAGAACGAAACGTGTAGAATTTCGCCTATAAAACACGTAGAATCGATAAAGTAAGTTTGTATACTTTTTTGACTTGAGTCTGTTTGAATATGTTTCCGAGAAATATATTCAATACTCTTCCAGAAATTCCTCAATAAATTCGTGCAGAAATTTCTCTGAGGATTTTGACAACTTGTCATCCAAGGAGTACTCCTGCAGTTCTTCCGAACAATTTCTCGAGAATTTTCTCTAGTATCATCTTCATGGCTTCTTCAAAAGTTCATTTAATGTTTCACACCACCTTATACCACAGTAATTATTCCAGTCATTCCTACCAGTGCTGTTAAATGTCAAAATTATGGAGAATTTTAAATGCTAATAGCACCTTTACATGCGAAATATCGCATCAGCAAATATTGGCAACCGATAGTAATTCGGAAAAGGTCACCGGGAAAACCATTTTCCGATGACTTTTTCCACTAGGAGCGATGATATTGGCAATATTCAAATGTCAAAGTCACGTGAAATTCATGACATTTAACAGCTCTGATTCCTACAATCATTCCTACCCAAATTCAGTCCTTTTATTCAGTCCGATGATTTTCATGGAATTCCTCCCGGATATCCAGAGAATTGATTGAATTTTTCAAATTATTTGATCAATGTATCTACGACAACCTCCAAGATTTTCCCAAGAGTCCAGGTGTTCTTTAAATTCTTGAAGATGTTCTGAATGGGAATCTTGGTGGAAAACAATGGTAGAATCATTGGTTAAATTCCTGGAGGACATTCTTGGAAATTTTTTTGGAGGAATTCCTGATGTAATATCTGAGATAACTTCTGTTATTAGCCTTATATAAATTCCAGGTTGAATTCATGAATGCATTTTAAACGAAGTGCGCTTAGAGGGATTCCATGGGTAGTTCGTGAAAATTGTTGACGTTGATTCCTGGAGCAAATAATGAAAACATACATACAGTAAAACTTGTCATGATTTCATGAGGAAGTTCCGAATAAAATATCTCAAAAATATTCTTAGAGACCTGTCTGGTATAGAACTCATATCTCCTGGTTTCAGTGAGTTTTTTTTCTTGATTTTGGACCTCTTTTGGTCTCTTTTTTAAGGTTCCGATATTGCGAAGTATCGATATTTCATTCGATACGATTATCGAATCGAAGTATCGATACCACCAATAAATATTGAATCAAAATATCGATATATAATTGGATATATTTGAAGGGCGCAAAATTCTAGTATCGCTTAGTTACCTGAATTTGAGTTTCCTACGATTCGCAAACAATTCTTTGAAACCTCAATATTATCGGCATTTTGATCGATATGTACATGGATATCTTCATTTATGTTACATCATATAACAATTGGTATGTGAACTGCTTTCAAATATTAAAAAATTTATTGTTTTACGAGTAAACCCTACAATTGTTATCCAAATATTGGTTTACGATATATCGGAAGGAAATATCGATACCACCGATATATTGAATAGGAAATATCGATACCAAAATATCGAATATCGAGAGCAGAATATCGATATTCCGATATATCGGAAGTATCGGAACGTCTCTACTTCAAGGCAATATTTTCATGACACTTAGTCGCACCCAGCCCTGTTCTGGAGGCTCCAGAGCAACCATTAGAGATTCTTCAGCGGTTTTCTAGGATTTCCTTTCAGATTCCACGACGAAAAGCTTCACGAAATTCATGAGTTCATGAAGATGTCCTAAAAGTAAATATTTCCACAAAATCCTAGCGAAATCGATGGAAACATCAGTTATTGTATTCGTGGAAGACTTAGGACATCCTTGAGAAATTTGTGAAGGAATCTTTGGAAGAATTCCTGAAAAAGTTAATGGTGGAATCTCTGAAGTAATTGCTAGAGTTAAACTTAACTAAATTCCACGTTAAATGCTTAAAAGTATTTTGAATGAAATTTATGGAGGACTACCATAAGAAGCCCGTAAACAATTCACAAAGTAATTTCTGAAGAAATCTTCAGAATAATACCTGAAGGAAACTTAGGGTAAATATATGTTTTAACCTTATTTATTTATAATGAAATTCCTGCGCAAAATGATACTTGTTGTAATTTCACAAGAAACACTTATCGTAATTCCGTAAAAAAATACTAATAAGCTTTTCTGAAAAAAAAAAAAATAACTTCTTGTTTCTGTATGCTCTCTATTTGGTTCCTTATTGGTCTCTTCTTGGTTCCAGTTCAGTTTTATTTTTCAAACATGAGGCCTCTAAAGTTTCTATTTTAAGACTCAGGCGCCTGAGTGTTTAGAATATTGGAACTTTAGAGACCACATGCTTGAATAAAGGGACCAAGCAGCAATAAAAAAGAAACCACCCATAAAAAAAGACCAGGAACCAGGAACTAGGGAATTCTAAAAGATTAATTTTGTAAGGATTTTATTTTGAAGATTTTTCAAAAATTGATGCGACTTTCTCAAGAAAGTCCTCAGATCTTCAGGAATGTATTCAGTGATGATTCTTCATGGAATTTCCAGGGGCGACCCGTAATTTTTACCTTTTCGACAACTATAAAAAACGGCAATTTCAGTATATGAAGAATACAGAGCATTTGTAAATTATAAAAATCGTCATTTCTAGAGTGAACCGATAATTGGTCAGTTTCTTGAAAGTTCTTTCTGAGAGATCATTTAAATGGTTATTAGTTGATTATTAAGGTTTAAAGTGGATTCTTGAAAAGATCTTCGCTTGAAATTCTTAGTAGATTAGTATAGATTAGAAAAAGCTAAGCCAACAAAATATATTTTGCATATTTCTTTGGAAGTCTGCTAAAATCCTGGACAGATTTATTAAAAATTGCGTATGATGAATTTCTGGGACTGTTGATTATACTGATTCTTGATGAAGTCAAGTTTGACTAGTTCTTGAGGCCCATGATGCGATTTTGTATGGATTTCTGCAATTTACAGCGTATTCTTCAAATTATCTCAACAATTTTTTTGTAAGTTCATTCATAAATTTATGGAAAAATCTTTGATGGATAAATAAATAGCGAGATTTTTTAGGTGTTTTTTCCAGATTTTTTTTTATGTTTTCTAACAAATTTTTGATAGATTGCTTGAAAGATGTAATCTTGAATTTTTGGCCAAAATTTCAGTCAGCTCCATATAGTACAAGTTTAAATATATGTACAGATTTTGTGGAAATACAGCCTAAGTATAGATACACAAAGCTAAAGTTTGTTTATATAATTCCAAAATCTCCTGAAATTTCCCTCGAGTTCTAGGGAGTGGATGGTCTTTTAAATAGGAGCCTTCCTTAGCCGAGTGGTCCGCGGCTACAAAGCAAAGCCATACTGAAGGTGTCTGGGCTCGATTCCCGATCGGTCCAGGATCTTTTCGTAATGGAAATTTCCTTGACTTCCCTGGGCATAGAGTATAATCGTACCTGCCACACGATATACGAATGCGAAAATGGTAACTTTGGCAGAGAAAGCTCTCAGTTAATAACTGTGGAAGTGCTAATAAGAACACTAAGCTGAGAAGCAGGCTCTGTCCCAGTGAGGACGTTAATGCCAAGAAGAAGAAGAAGATGGTCTTATAAATATTGCTATAAATGTTTTAAATCTTGCTATCCAAAACTTATTCGAAATTAAAACCTTTTTGAGCTCACAGTGTTTTATTTATTCAATTAAAAATAATTCATGAAAAATCTAGATCAAGTCCTCCAAATTTATTCATTTTGTATAAAAAAATTAAAACATCAAGTCACTGGACTTATTTGTCATCCGTATTATTTTTTATTTTTTGGACATCCAGGAAAAATCCGGGGTTTGCAAAATTGATTTTAAATGGACTCTCTGCTCTAAGAACATCACAAGAAATCATTTTAGAGGTTTCCTGAATTTATCTCCAAGAATACATCCAACGATTCTTACTTCGATTTTTGTAGAAGCTGCTCCAAGGTTTTCGTTCTTCGGACTACTTCAAGAATGAAACCAGTAATTACTCCTACAATATTGTCAGAAACTACTCCAACAATCTTACAAAATTTTCCGCACACATTTTTAATGAAAGAGCATTGTGCATTCCAAATTCAATTTTTGAGATTACTCCATAAACTTATACAATATACTCTACTGATTTGTTTTAAGCATTCCTTTCAAAGTTTTTGTTTATGATTTTTTTTAGATTTCAACTAATAAGTTTACTATGAATACTTCTGGGGCTTAATTCAAAGATTTACTTCCGAATTGCTTCCAGAAAATTCTCAATGAAATCCTCAAGCAATTTGTTCAGGAAAAAATCCAGAAAAATAAAAACATTTAGGAAATATTTCTAAAAGAAATTCTGCAACAATCTGATAAAAGCCCTTGATTGCCTGTAAGATGTTTGTTTGGAGAAATTAGGAATTCGGTATGATACTTTACGAAGGAATTTCTAGAGAAAATCGAGAGAGAAAATTACTGAAGGTATAATTGTTGGAATCCCTAGGTGTGTCCCTGAACGTATTTCTGGAAAATCTTGGATTGGAAAGTGTTCCTGATACGTTTCCTCGAAGATTTTTTTTATAGGAACTTGAAGAGTTGAAGTTTCTATAATCTTTCGGATTAAGACCAGGGATTTATGCAAGTAATCTTCCACTAATTCTTTTTTGAAATCCATCGTTAATACTCATGGGTTTTATAATGAGTTTCCATGTAATTCTTTGAGAATTTCTCAAAGATCCCACGAAGAAATTTCCTTGGAAAATCCTATAGTAGTTCCTATAGGTCTTCTTGCAGCACAACATGGAGAAATCATTTTAAAAACTCCATTAGAAAGACTGTGAGCTCTAGATATATTCTTTGAGAAATGTTTAGATAATATTTGTAAGTGTGATGTTCTTAACCCTGCTTAGTCCAGATGTTTATGCTAGAACAAAAATCTTTGAATTTGTGTAAATATTCAAACTGAAACACGTTGAAATTACTAGCGCCGTCACACAGCGTATTACGAGCTGTTTGAATTTTAGGGTCGAAAACGATTCTAACTCACAATTTGTAACTTTTTTATGGAAAATACATCGCTAAATTTAAAAAATGACATTAGATTCTAATATTTAGAGACCATTTTGTTTAAAAAAGTGAGTTTAGAGACCTTGCATTTAGAGAGTCTTGTTTGTGATATTTGTGATATAATGTAGACGTGCTACCAGCCCTGTGTACCTAAACTTTGCATCTATTAATTAATTCCATTTCAATTTCAGGGTCCGACAAACGTATCTTCTCCAAGCAGCTGGTTTTCGACGAAGAAGCTCATCAATCGATTGGCAACTTCATCTCTATACTGAATATGATCAACACCAGTCAACCATTGTCTATGATCGGCATCAGCAGAGACTACGTTGCAATTTATGCTAACAATCTCAATCAGGACGGCGCCACATTGCTGCTGTACAATGTTCAGTTCAAGGTCGTCCAAGCGAAGCAGTTGTTTAAAGTTTACTTCAACAACTCACGGTTCTGGTTGAGCGAAAATCACATTTTGCTAGCATTCGGTCAAACGCTTGCCGTGGTTCCGTTTAAGATCAGCAAGGAACAACTGTCGGACATGGTGGGAACACAAAGAAGTAATGAGTTGCGTTCCTACGTCGATAACGAAAGCATTAACGAAGACTGCGACTTTAACGAAGGTTTCGCTTTTGTTGGAAATCTGCAAACCGTGGTGGACGAAGAAAGCGAGGAGGAAGATTCTGGCCCCGAAAATGCCTATCAAATTTTCAAAAGTATCGAAACGTTTGAAGAATCACTGCGAAAAGCCTACAAAAGCAATTTGCAGGTGGATGTCCTGCGCGACGAATCACTTCCGGAAGATACCATCCAAATGCGATTAATGGCCAACGTTGACAGCTCAATTGGCCCGTTGGTTTTCTCGGAAAAGTTCGAAATCTTCGTCAGCGAACTTGAGAAGCACGGTTTTTGCGAAATGGAGATTACCGATAAAATTCTTCCACTGATGATTGAATCCAATGCCTCTCTGGACATTGGCAAGTGTCTAAAGCGTTACAGCACAGTTTCCGAGAGGGCGCTTGTTTCGGTGCTTCAGTATGCCCTTTCATGTAATGATCAATCAAAGGCAAAGCAATCGAAAATCCCAGATATTGAGCAACTTTTGGCTACATCTGAGAAAAGTACCATTCCTCCATCAAATCCATCCGAAGAAGTGCAAAATTTAGATATTTTGAACTGCCATGATGTTAAAGACAACTCCCAAAACGACCTGTTGAACATTGTTCTCTCGTGCAGTTTTAATCGCAGAGTTATTCTACCTCTGGTGCGCAAGGAAATCGATTTGAATGCAGTTCTTCGGCTGTTGGATCATTTATACTTCTTGCTGACGGATCCCGTTGCCAGCCTGAGCGAAACTCCGACCAACTGCGACAACTTTGATAGTGACGAGAAGGTCATTGAATGGGCTATGTTGCTCATCGATTCACACTATCAACAGATTATCCTCTCTCGGGACAGAGAGGTGCGCGAAAAGATTATCAACTGGATGAACATTGTAAAGCAACACATCGATAGCCTGAAGGAGCTGAAATCGTTTGCTCCGACGGTGTTGCGATTGGTTGAGAACAAAGCAGGAAACGGAGACAAGCGCGCCAACAAGTGGTACAGTATAGAGACGGTGCAACTGTACTGATAACAACTTGAATGGGAAATAGACGTAGGATAGACGTTGATAACGATGAACAGGTAATTGATTATTTAATCCGAATCTTCCTTGTGATATAGGCTATGTCGAGGATGAGGGTGGTTTTTTTACTATCTCGCGTATCTATCATGCTGATATCAATTGTATAGTTATAGTTACAAAACTGGCATCAAGCGGTGTCGCATGAAGCATACTTCCTCTTTGGGAACTGATCGTTATGCGCTTGCCACTTTCAACTACATATGCCTGTACGCTTCAACCCCTTTAGGTTTTGGTTTGGGTCCCTTCGCAATGCTCGATCCCGGGCAATGAGATAGCGGACTCGCTCGCCAGGGTGGGCGAT